>NW_027039792.1:48924-100121 GCF_034236695.1 Oncorhynchus nerka | reverse complement strand
CCAGACAGTCCTAGCACCCTCATTCAGACCACTCCCAGACAGTCCTAGCACCCTCATTCAGACCACTCAGACAGTCCTAGCACCCTCATTCAGACCACTTCCAGACAGTCCTAGCACCCTCATTCAGACCACTCCCAGACAGTCCTAGCACCCTCATTCAGACCACTCCCAGACAGTCCTAGCACCCTCATTCAGACCACTCCCAGACAGTCCTAGCACCCTCATTCAGACCACTCCCAGACAGTCCTAGCACCCTCATTCAGACCACTTCCAGACAGTCCTAGCACCCTCATTCAGACCACTTCCAGACTGTCCTAGCACCCTCATTCAGACCACTTCCAGACAGTCCTAGCACCCTCATTCAGACCACTTCCAGACAGTCCTAGCACCCTCATTCAGACCACTTCCAGACAGTCCTAGCACCCTCATTCAGACCACTCCCAGACAGTCCTAGCACCCTCATTCAGACCACTCCCAGACAGTCCTAGCACCCTCATTCAGACCACTCCCAGACAGTCCTAGCACCCTCATTCAGACCACTCCCAGACAGTCCTAGCACCCTCATTCAGACCACTCCCAGACAGTCCTAGCACCCTCATTCAGACCACTCCCAGACAGTCCTAGCACCCTCATTCAGACCACTCCCAGACAGTCCTAGCACCCTCATTCAGACCACTCCCAGACAGTCCTAGCACCCTCATTCAGACCACTCCCAGACAGTCCTAGCACCCTCATTCAGACCACTCCCAGACAGTCCTAGCACCCTCATTCAGACCACTCCCAGACAGTCCTAGCACCCTCATTCAGACCACTCCCAGACAGTCCTAGCACCCTCATTCAGACCACTCCCAGACAGTCCTAGCACCCTCATTCAGACCACTCCCAGACAGTCCTAGCACCCTCATTCAGACCACTCCCAGACAGTCCTAGCACCCTCATTCAGACCACTCCCAGACAGTCCTAGCACCCTCATTCAGACCACTCCCAGACAGTCCTAGCACCCTCATTCAGACCACTCCCAGACAGTCCTAGCACCCTCATTCAGACCACTCCCAGACAGTCCTAGCACCCTCATTCAGACCACTCCCAGACAGTCCTAGCACCCTCATTCAGACCACTCCCAGACAGTCCTAGCACCCTCATTCAGACCACTCCCAGACAGTCCTAGCACCCTCATTCAGACCACTCCCAGACAGTCCTAGCACCCTCATTCAGACCACTCCCAGACAGTCCTAGCACCCTCATTCAGACCACTCCCAGACAGTCCTAGCACCCTCATTCAGACCACTCCCAGACAGTCCTAGCACCCTCATTCAGACCACTCCCAGACAGTCCTAGCACCCTCATTCAGACCACTCCCAGACAGTCCTAGCACCCTCATTCAGACCACTCCCAGACAGTCCTAGCACCCTCATTCAGACCACTCCCAGACAGTCCTAGCACCCTCATTCAGACCACTCCCAGACAGTCCTAGCACCCTCATTCAGACCACTCCCAGACAGTCCTAGCACCCTCATTCAGACCACTCCCAGACAGTCCTAGCACCCTCATTCAGACCACTCCCAGACAGTCCTAGCACCCTCATTCAGACCACTCCCAGACAGTCCTAGCACCCTCATTCAGACCACTCCCAGACAGTCCTAGCACCCTCATTCAGACCACTCCCAGACAGTCCTAGCACCCTCATTCAGACCACTCCCAGACAGTCCTAGCACCCTCATTCAGACCACTCCCAGACAGTCCTAGCACCCTCATTCAGACCACTCCCAGACAGTCCTAGCACCCTCATTCAGACCACTCCCAGACAGTCCTAGCACCCTCATTCAGACCACTCCCAGACAGTCCTAGCACCCTCATTCAGACCACTCCCAGACAGTCCTAGCACCTTCATTCAGACCACTCCCAGACAGTCCTAGCACCCTCATTCAGACCACTCCCAGACAGTCCTAGCACCCTCATTCAGACCACTCCCAGACAGTCCTAGCACCCTCATTCAGACCACTCCCAGACAGTCCTAGCACCCTCATTCAGACCACTCCCAGACAGTCCTAGCACCCTCATTCAGACCACTCCCAGACAGTCCTAGCACCCTCATTCAGACCACTCCCAGACAGTCCTAGCACCCTCATTCAGACCACTCCCAGACAGTCCTAGCACCCTCATTCAGACCACTCCCAGACAGTCCTGGCACCCTCATTCAGACCACTCCCAGACAGTCCTAGCACCCTCATTCAGACCACTCCCAGACAGTCCTAGCACCCTCATTCAGACCACTCCCAGACAGTCCTAGCACCTCATTCAGACCACTCCCAGACAGTCCTAGCACCCTCATTCAGACCACTCCCAGACAGTCCTAGCACCCTCATTCAGACCACTCCCAGACAGTCCTAGCACCCTCATTCAGACCACTCCCAGACAGTCCTAGCACCCTCATTCAGACCACTCCCAGACAGTCCTAGCACCCTCATTCAGACCACTCCCAGACAGTCCTAGCACCCTCATTCAGACCACTCCCAGACAGTCCTAGCACCCTCATCCAGACCACTCCCAGTCCTTAGCATCCTCATTCAGACCAGTCCTAGCACCCTCATTCAGACCACTCCCAGCCAGTCCTAGCACCCTCATTCAGACCACTCCCAGACAGTCCTAGCACCCTCATTCAGACCACTCCCAGCCAGTCCTAGCACCCTCATTCAGACCACTCACAGACAGTCCTAGCACCCTCATTCAGACCACTCCCAGACAGTCCTAGCACCCTCATTCAGACCACTCCCAGACTGTCCTAGCACCCTCATTCAGACCACTCCCAGACAGTCCCAGACAGTCCTAGCACCCTCATTCAGACCACTCCCAGACAGTCCTAGCACCCTCAATCAGACCACTCCCAGACAGTCCTAGCACCCTCATTCAGACCACTCCCAGACAGTCCTAGCACCCTCATTCAGACCACTCCCAGACAGTCCTAGCACCCTCATTCAGACCACTCCGAGACAGTCCTAGCACCCTCATCCAGACCACTCCCAGTCCTTAGCATCCTCATCAGACCACTCCCAGACAGACCACTCCCAGACAGTCCTAGCACCCTCATTCAGACCACTCCCAGACAGTCCTAGCACCCTCATTCAGACCACTCCCAGCCAGTCCTAGCACCCTCATTCAGACCACTCCCAGACAGTCCTAGCACCCTCATTCAGACCACTCCCAGCCAGTCCTAGCACCCTCATTCAGACCACTCCCAGAAAGTCCTAGCACCCTCATTCAGACCACTCCCAGACATTCCTAGCACCCTCATTCAGACCACTCCCAGACAGTCCTAGCACCCTCATTCAGACCACTCCCAGACAGTCCTGGCACCCTCATTCAGACCACTCCCAGACAGTCCTGGCACACTCATTCAGACCACTCCTAGACAGTCTTAGCACCCTCATTCAGACCACTCCCAGACAGTCCTAGCACCCTCATTGAGTCCACTCCCAGACAGTCCTAGCACCCTCATTCAGAACACTTCCAGACAGTCCTAGCACCCTCATCCAGACCACTCCCAGACAGTCCTAGCACCCTGATTCAGACCACTCCCAGACAGTCCTAGCACCCTCATTCAAACCACTCCCAGACAGTCCTTAGCACCCTCATTCAGACCACTCCCAGACAGTCCTAGCACCCTCATTCAGACCACTACCAGACAGTCCTAGCACCCTCATTCAGACCACTCCCAGACAGTCCTGGCACACTCATTCAGACCACTCCTAGACAGTCCTAGCACCCTCATTCAGACCACTCCCAGACAGTCCTAGCACCCTCATTGAGTCCACTCCCAGACAGTCCTAGCACCCTCATTCAGAACACTTCCAGACAGTCCTAGCACCCTCATCCAGACCACTCCCAGACAGTCCTAGCACCCTGATTCAGACCACTCCCAGACAGTCCTAGCACCCTCATTCAGACCACTCCCAGACAGTCCTTAGCACCCTCATTCAGACCACTCCCAGACAGTCCTAGCACTCTCATTCAGACCACTCCCAGACAGTCCTTGCACC
Organism: Oncorhynchus nerka; assembly: GCF_034236695.1. Taxonomy (NCBI): domain Eukaryota; kingdom Metazoa; phylum Chordata; class Actinopteri; order Salmoniformes; family Salmonidae; genus Oncorhynchus; species Oncorhynchus nerka. The sequence goes on along the minus strand of NW_027039792.1, from coordinate 96,084 downwards.
CTCATTCAGACCACTCCCAGACAGTCCTAGCACCCTCATCCAGACCACTCCCAGACAGTCCTAGCACCCTCATCCAGACCACTCCCAGACAGTCCTAGCACCCTCATTCAGACCATTTCTCATTCAGAGACATTTCTCAAGCAACATGTAGTGACATGTTGCTTGAGAAATGTCTCTTTGTTTATTTCTGACCATTTGACCACTATTACAGTAGGGTACTACATTGTTACCCAGAAATGGTTTGATATTGAGATAAAAATGGCTGCATTGACTTAATGGCACGGGGTTCTGCTAATCCGTGACAATGATATATTCTGATGTGGTTAAACTTTTTGTTTTTGCAAATGTTTTCGCAATGATCAATCAATACATAACGTTTGATGGATTTATCCTGTTTTTATTCCAGATGTTATGTTTTTGTAAAATGAGGTTATGCACATTTTTTCACAGTCTGTCTTTACAGAATGGCATTACCTAACCTAACCTTCTCTTTCAATTACATCGGATTAATTCTCACCTCCTTCAATAAAGTCATATCAAAGTCAATATTCCATCAACATAAGGGATTCTTTGGCCCATTAAATTTGGCCCATATTTTCATTTGTTTTCTGTTGCAATCTTACCAAAAAGTAAGTTTCCATTTTAGAAGTAATGAGAGGCTACATACTATTTATAAAAATGTTCTTCAGATGAAAACGGTTCTTTGTAGTATCTTATCCCTCCGCAAAGAACACTTTAAGAACCCCTTTTTCTAACAGTGTAGAATGTATTATTTTCTCTCACCAATACACATGACTACTGTCCGGATTGATCTGTACATCTGTTTGGCTTCCAGTGTGAAAATGTCAAGGGCATAGAAGGATAATTACAAGTTCATAATGTTAACATTTTCTTGTTCCCTGGGATTTATATATATCCTGGGGAGAGTAATATATTTTGTATGGCCCTTAAGCTGTAAATACAACTAATATGAAGTTGATCAAAATGCCCTTCATGGCTTGGACTGGGGGCAATCATCAAGCCACACTTCATAGCTTGGACTGGGGGCATTCATCAAGCTACCCGTCATGGCTTGGACTGGGGGCAATCATCAAGCCACCCTTCATGGCTTGGAATGGGGGCATTCATCAAGCCACCCTTCATGCCTCGGACTGGGGGCATTCATCAAGCCACCCTTCATGGCTTGGACTGGGGTCAATCATCAAGCCACCCTTCATGGCTTGGAATGGGGGCATTCATCAAGCCACCCTTCATGCCTCGGACTGGGGGCATTCATCAAGCCACCCTTCATGGCTTGGACTGGGGGCAATCATCAAGCCACCCTTCATGGCTTGGACTGGGGGCATTCATCAAGCCACCCTTCATGCCTCGGACTGGGGGCATTCATCAAGCCACCCTTCATGGCTTGGACTGGGGGCATTCATCAAGCCACCCTTCATGGCTTGGACTGGAGGCATTCATCAAGCCACCCTTCATGGCTTGGACTGGGGGCAATCATCAAGCCACACTTCATGCCTCGGACTGGGGGCATTCATCAAGCCACCCTTCATGGCTTGGACTGGGGGCAATCATCAAGCCACCCTTCATGCCTCGGACTGGGGGCATTCATCAAGCCACCCTTCATGGCTTGGACTGGGGGTATTCATCAAGCCACCCTTCATGGCTTGGACTGGGGGTATTCATCAAGCCACCCCTCATGGCTTGGACTGGGGGCATTCATCAAGCCACCCCTCATGGCTTGGACTGAGGGCAATCATCAAGCCACCCTTCATGGCTTGGACTGGGGGCATTCATCAAGCCACCCTTCATGGCTTGGACTGGGGGCATTCATCAAGCCACCCTTCATGGCTCGGACTGGGGGCATTCATCAAGCCACCCCTCATGGCTTGGACTGGGGGCATTCATCAAGCCACCCCTCATGGCTTGGACTGGGGGCATTCATCAAGCCACCCTTCATGGCTTGGACTGGGGGCATTCATTAAGCCACCCCTCATGGCTTGGACTGGGGGCAATCATCAAGCCACCCTTCATGGCTTGGACTGGGGGCAATCATCAAGCCACCCTTCATGGCTTGGACTGGGGGCATTCATCAAGCCACCCTACATGGCTTGGACTGGGGGCAATCATCAAGCCCCCCTGTATTGCCCACTCCCCCATGTTAAAAAACCTGAACGCTCTCTTGTGTTCTTTTAGTACACCTACTTGAATCCCTGAATCTGGAATATACTTTCACATGCTGTTTTAAAATAGAATTGACGCTGTGAGAAAAGAGATGACAACCACTATAACCTTTGAGGGCCAGCATGAAAAGTTTCCAGGTGCTTCGCTTCTGCAGTCCTCTCTGCATGAGGAGACATAACAAATCAAGGGCCACCATCTCCCAGAGGCAGACAGGGGCTGCATCCCAAATGACTCTATATCCTCTATATAGTGTACTACTTCTGACCAGAGCCCTATTGGCCCTGGTCAAAAGTAGTTCACTAAATAGGAATAGGGTGCCATTGTGGAAGCACCAGGGCGTCCTGGGGGACCAAAGCCCTGTTAGAGGGGAAAGGGAGAGCCAGAAAAGAGTGTCATTTCCCCTCCAGACATTCCAGACATACTAGATCACATGAGTACAAAGATTAGACAGAGGTCATACAGATACAGTATTTAAAGTGTTTCAAAAATGTATTGGTCACGTACACAGATTTGCAGGTGTTATATCAGGTGCAGTGAAATGCTTATGTTACCAGCTCCAACAGGGCAGTAGAATGTCTTATGTTACCAGCTCCAACAGGGCAGTAGAATGTCTTATGTTACCAGCTCCAACAGGGCAGTAGAATGTCTTATGCTATCAGCTCCAACAGGGCAGTAGAATGTCTTATGTTACCAGCTCCAACAGGGCAGTAGAATGTCTTATGTTATCAGCTCCAACAGGGCAGTAGAATGTCTTATGTTACCAGCTCCAACAGGGCAGTAGAATTGTCTTATGTTACCAGCTCCAACAGGGCAGTAGAATGTCTTATGTTACCAGCTCCAACAGGGCAGTAGAATGTCTTATGTTACCAGCTCCAACAGGGCAGTAGAATGTCTTATGTTACCAGCTCCATCAGGGCAGTAGAATGTCTTGTTACCAGCTCCACCAGGGCAGTAGAATGTGTTATGTTATCAGCTCCAACTGGGCAGTAGAATGTCTTATGTTACCAGCTCCAACAGGGCAGTAGAATGTCTTATGTTACCAGCTCCAACAGGGCAGTAGAATGTCTTATGTTACCAGCTCCAACAGGGCAGTAGAATGTCTTATGTTACCAGCTCCATCAGGGCAGTAGAATGTCTTGTTACCAGCTCCACCAGGGCAGTAGAATGTCTTATGTTACCAGCTCCAACTGGGCAGTAGAATGTCTTGTTACCAGCTCCACCAGGGCAGTAGAATGTCTTATGTTATCAGCTCCAACAGGGCAGTAGAATGTCTTGTGTTACCAGCTCCAACAGGGCAGTAGAATGTCTTGTGTTACCAGCTCCAACAGGGCAGTAGAATGTCTTATGTTACTAGCTCCAACAGGGCAGTAGAATGTCTTATGTTACCAGCTCCAACAGGGCAGTAGAATGTCTTATGTTATCAGCTCCAACAGGGCAGTAGAATGTCTTATGTTACCAGCTCCAACAGGGCAGTAGAATGTCTTATGTCACTAGCTCCAACAGGGCAGTAGAATGTCTTATGTTACCAGCTCCAACAGGGCAGTAGAATGTCTTATGTTACCAGCTCCATCAGGGCAGTAGAATGTCTTGTTACCAGCTCCACCAGGGCAGTAGAATGTCTTGTTACCAGCTCCACCAGGGCAGTAGAATGTGTTATGTTATCAGCTCCAACTGGGCAGTAGAATGTCTTATGTTACCAGCTCCAACAGGGCAGTAGAATGTCTTATGTTACCAGCTCCAACAGGGCAGTAGAATGTCTTATGTTACCAGCTCCATCAGGGCAGTAGAATGTCTTGTTACCAGCTCCACCAGGGCAGTAGAATGTCTTATGTTACCAGCTCCAACTGGGCAGTAGAATGTCTTGTTACCAGCTCCACCAGGGCAGTAGAATGTCTTATGTTATCAGCTCCAACAGGGCAGTAGAATGTCTTGTGTTACCAGCTCCAACAGGGCAGTAGAATGTCTTGTGTTACCAGCTCCAACAGGGCAGTAGAATGTGTTATGTTATAAGCTCCAACAGGGCAGTAGAATGTCTTGTGTTACCAGCTCCAACAGGGCAGTAGAATGTCTTATGTTACCCGCTCCGACAGAGTAGTAGAATGTCTTGTGTTACCAGCTCCAACAGGGCAGTCAGTAGAATGTCTTATGCTATCAGCTCCAACAGGGAAGTAGAATGTCTTATGTTACCAGCTCCAACAGGGCAGTAGAATGTCTTATGTTACCAGCTCCAACAGGGCAGTAGAATGTCTTATGTTACCAGCTCCAACAGGGCAGTAGAATGTCTTATGTTACCAGCTCCAACACGGCAGTAGAATGTCTTATGTTACCAGCTCCAACAGGGCAGTCAGTAGAATGTCTTATGTTACTAGCTCCAACAGGGCAGTAGAATGTCTTATGTTACCAGCTCCAACAGGGCAGTAGAATGTCTTATGTTACCAGCTCCAACAGGGCAGTAGAATGTCTTATGTTACCAGCTCCAACAGGGCAGTAGAATGTCTTATGTTACCAGCTCTAACAGGGCAGGAGAATGTCTTATGTTACCAGCTCCAACAGGGCAGTAGAATGTCTTATGTTACTAGCTCCAACAGGGCAGTAGAATGTCTTATGTTACCAGCTCCAACAGGGAAGTAGAATGTCTTATGTTACCAGCTCCAACAGGGCAGTAGAATGTCTTATGTTACCAGCTCCAACAGGGCAGTAGAATGTCTTATGTTACCAGCTCCAACAGGGCAGTAGAATGTCTTATGTTACCAGCTCTAACAGGGCAGGAGAATGTCTTATGTTACTAGCTCCAACAGGGCAGTAGAATGTCTTATGTTACCAGCTCCAACAGGGCAGTAGAATGTCTTATGTTACCAGCTCCAACAGGGCAGTAGAATGTCTTATGTTACCAGCTCTAACAGGGCAGTAGAATGTCTTATGTTACCAGCTCCAACAGGGCAGTAGAATGTCTTATGTTACCAGCTCCAACAGGGCAGTAGAATGTCTTATGTTACTAGCTCTAACAGGGCAGTAGAATGTCTTATGTTACCAGCTCCAACAGGGCAGTAGAATGTCTTATGTTACCAGCTCTAACAGGGCAGTAGAATGTCTTATGTTACTAGCTCCAACAGGGCAGTAGAATGTCTTATGTTACCAGCTCTAACAGGGCAGTAGAATGTCTTATGTTACTAGCTCCAACAGGGCAGTAGAATGTCTTATGTTACCAGCTCCAACAGGGCAGTAGAATGTCTTATGTTACCAGCTCCAACAGGGCAGTAGAATGTCTTATGTCACTAGCTCCAACAGGGCAGTAGAATGTCTTATGTTACCAGCTCCAACAGGGCAGTAGAATGTCTTATGTTACCAGCTCCATCAGGGCAGTAGAATGTCTTGTTACCAGCTCCACCAGGGCAGTAGAATGTCTTGTTACCAGCTCCACCAGGGCAGTAGAATGTGTTATGTTATCAGCTCCAACTGGGCAGTAGAATGTCTTATGTTACCAGCTCCAACAGGGCAGTAGAATGTCTTATGTTACCAGCTCCAACAGGGCAGTAGAATGTCTTATGTTACCAGCTCCATCAGGGCAGTAGAATGTCTTGTTACCAGCTCCACCAGGGCAGTAGAATGTCTTATGTTACCAGCTCCAACTGGGCAGTAGAATGTCTTGTTACCAGCTCCACCAGGGCAGTAGAATGTCTTATGTTATCAGCTCCAACAGGGCAGTAGAATGTCTTGTGTTACCAGCTCCAACAGGGCAGTAGAATGTCTTGTGTTACCAGCTCCAACAGGGCAGTAGAATGTGTTATGTTATAAGCTCCAACAGGGCAGTAGAATGTCTTGTGTTACCAGCTCCAACAGGGCAGTAGAATGTCTTATGTTACCCGCTCCGACAGAGTAGTAGAATGTCTTGTGTTACCAGCTCCAACAGGGCAGTCAGTAGAATGTCTTATGCTATCAGCTCCAACAGGGCAGTAGAATGTCTTATGTTACCAGCTCCAACAGGGCAGTAGAATGTCTTATGTTACCAGCTCCAACACGGCAGTAGAATGTCTTATGTTACCAGCTCCAACAGGGCAGTCAGTAGAATGTCTTATGTTACTAGCTCCAACAGGGCAGTAGAATGTCTTATGTTACCAGCTCCAACAGGGCAGTAGAATGTCTTATGTTACCAGCTCCAACAGGGCAGTAGAATGTCTTATGTTACCAGCTCTAACAGGGCAGGAGAATGTCTTATGTTACCAGCTCCAACAGGGCAGTAGAATGTCTTATGTTACTAGCTCCAACAGGGCAGTAGAATGTCTTATGTTACCAGCTCCAACAGGGAAGTAGAATGTCTTATGTTACCAGCTCCAACAGGGCAGTAGAATGTCTTATGTTACCAGCTCCAACAGGGCAGTAGAATGTCTTATGTTACCAGCTCCAACAGGGCAGTAGAATGTCTTATGTTACCAGCTCTAACAGGGCAGGAGAATGTCTTACGTTACTAGCTCCAACAGGGCAGTAGAATGTCTTATGTTACCAGCTCCAACAGGGCAGTAGAATGTCTTATGTTACCAGCTCCAACAGGGCAGTAGAATGTCTTATGTTACCAGCTCTAACAGGGCAGTAGAATGTCTTATGTTACCAGCTCCAACAGGGCAGTAGAATGTCTTATGTTACCAGCTCCAACAGGGCAGTAGAATGTCTTATGTTACTAGCTCCAACAGGGCAGTAGAATGTCTTATGTTACTAGCTCCAACAGGGCAGTAGAATGTCTTATGTTACCAGCTCCACCAGGGCAGTAGAATGTCTTATGTTACCAGCTCCAACAGGGCAGTAGAATGTCTTATGTTACCAGCTCCAACAGGGCAGTAGAATGTCTTATGTTACTAGCTCCAACAGGGCAGTAGAATGTCTTATGTTACTAGCTCCAACAGGGCAGTAGAATGTCTTATGTTACCAGCTCCAACAGGGCAGTAGAATGTCTTATGTTACCAGCTCCAACAGGGCAGTAGAATGTCTTATGTTACCAGCTCCAACAGGGCAGTAGAATGTCTTATGTTACCAGCTCCAACAGGGCAGTAGAATGTCTTATGTTACCAGCTCCAACAGGGCAGTAGAATGTCTTATGTTACCAGCTCCAACAGGGCAGTATAATGTCTTATGTTACTAGCTCCAACAGGGCAGTAGAATGTCTTATGTTACCAGCTCCAACAGGGCAGTAGAATGTCTTATGTTACTAGCTCCAACAGGGCAGTAGAATGTCTTATGTTACCAGCTCTAACAGGGCAGTAGAATGTCTTATGTTACCAGCTCCAACAGGGCAGTAGAATGTCTTATGTTACCAGCTCCAACAGGGCAGTAGAATGTCTTATGTTACTAGCTCCAACAGGGCAGTAGAATGTCTTATGTTACCAGCTCTAACAGGGCAGTAGAATGTCTTATGTTACCAGCTCCAACAGGGCAGTAGAATGTCTCACAAATACAATACTAATAGACACATAACAAAAAATCTAAATAAGAAATCAAGAAATGACAGAACCAGTCGAATGACTGTCATTAAAATAACAAATCACACCATTTAAACCACTGTATTAACTATTTATTATTTTTATATTTTTTTAACTATCTTTAACAGTTCATAACCTACTTATAAACCCCTTAATTAAAACCAATGTCTCCCCATACTGGTGCCTCCATTTTGAAACCACCACCAGTGGTCCTGAAGCAATAGGTTTCTGTTTCAATATGAACCATCTAAATATAGCTATTCATTTGAGATGCATTCAAATTCTGAATTTCTGTAAGCCTTCCAATCTGGGTGCCCAAGAGAGGCAGTCCTGACTGCAATGGGGGAATTATAAATATTTAAATGTTCTACCTTCTTACATTTCATGCAATGTGTAAATCAGGTTCTTCGAGCCTGCAGTGCACACTGCAAGGAAATGAGATATGCAAACACGTAACTAAGCAAAAGCACACACACACAAATTCTGTCCAATAGGCCATCTGACTGTATGGACTGTCTTACAGTTAGTTCACAGTTTAACGGTCTGTTTAAGGTTCAGTAGGGCCTATAATAATTATAATAATAATAAATTATACAACTATACAAAAGAACATGTTCTAATTTGACCAACAACATGACCACAACCTGCATTAGATAGATATAATAAAACATAGCTATGTGTTTAAGAGTATATACTACATCTCATTTATACATCTCCTGTAATGTTTCCCTTGTGTAATGTCAATTCATTTATTGACTTTATTTAACATGGTGACTATTAAGAAGCATTTCTCATGTACAATAACTATTTAATGTTTTAATTTAGCCAGGCAAGTCATTTAAGAACAAGCCCTTATTTACAATGACAGCCTTCTGGGGAACAGTGGGTTAACTGCCGTGTTCAGGGGCAGAACGACAGATTTTTTAATACCTTGTCAGCTCGGGGATTTGATCCAGCAACCATTGGGTTACTGGTCCAACGCTCTAACCACTAAGCTACCTTCCACCCCTGTTGTCACCCATCCTTTACCTTTTACACTGTGTATGGTCTAGCATCTGCAGAAAGGACTGTTGTGTTTTTATTCATATTAACATAGAATTTCTGCTTCTTATCAAATCAAATCAAATGTTATTGGTCAAATCCACGTTTTTAGCAGATGTTATTGGGAGTGAAATGTTTGTGCTTCTAGTTCCGATACTGCAACAATATCTAACAAGTAATATCTAACAATTTTACAACAAACACCTAATACATACAAATCTCATTTCTGCTTCTTTTCATTAAAGGCATTAGCATATGAAGAAATGCCAGTGCAGATTTATTGAATTAGTATAGTATATCTAGGCCAAGCGGTGATGTTTCAGTGTGTTGCATCACATCGCTAACGGTTATTTGCATTCCAGGCTCAAACATTCCCTCTAAATGGTTTACATGAATCCCTTTTCATATTGTGCTTTTTAGTATTATGTATATCAGAAATACTGTATGCTTTACAATGAAGCACAGATTAGCAGTAACATACTTTCTGATGACTGGTGAGCAGTGGAGGAAAAACTACTCAATCGTCATACTTGAGTAAAAGTAAACATACCTTAATAGAGAATGACTCAATTAAAAGTACAAGTCACCCAGTAAAATACTACCTGAGTAAAAATCTAAAAGTATTTGGTTTTATATGTACTTAAGTATCAAAAGTAGAAGTAAGAAATCATTTCAACTTCCTTATGTTAAGCAAAGCAAACGGCAGCATTTTCTTGTTTTTATTATATTTATGGATAGCCAGGGGCACACTCCAACACTCAGACATCATTTACAAACGAAGCATTGGAGTCCGCCAGATCAGAGGCAGTATGGATGACCAGGGATTCTTGGAATTGGACCATTTTCCTGTCAAAATGTAACAAGTACTTTGGGTTGTCAGGGGAAATGTATGGATTAGAAAGTACATTATTTTCTTTAGGAATGTAGTGAAGTAAAAGTAAAAGTTGCCAAAAATATAAATAGTAAAGTATAGATACCCCCAAAAATGACTTAAGTAGTACTTTAGAGTATTTTTTACTTCAGTACTTTACACCACTGCTGGTGAGATTGTCAGGTAGACAGAAATATAATCAGGCAGAAACAGAGTACTTTCCGCCCACTCAGTGTTTTGAACAGTAGCTGTTATGCTGTACAATATGCCTATGTTTCACATTGTTTGCCACTTCTCACACTACACAGCTGTCACAGTTATCATTGTTTGTCACTTATCACACAGATACACAGTTATCATTGTTTTTCACTTCTCACACAGATACACAGCAGTCACAGTTATCATTGTATTTCACTTCTCACACAGCTACACAGCTGTCACAGTTATCATTGTATTTCACTTCTCACACAGATACACAGCTGTCACAGTTATCATTGTTTGTCACTTATCACACAGATACACAGTTATCATTGTTTTTCACTTCTCACACAGACACACAGCTGTCACAGTTATCATTGTTTGCCACTTCTCACACAGATACACAGCTGCCACAGTTATCATTGTTTGTCACTTATCACACAGATACACAGTGATCATTGTTTGCCACTTCTCACACAGACACACAGCTGTCACAGTTATCATTGTTTGCCACTTCTCACACAGATGTCACAGTTATCATTGTTTGTCACTTATCACACAGATACACAGTTATCATTGTTTTTCACTTCTCACACAGATACACAGCAGTCACAGTTATCATTGTATTTCACTTCTCACACAGCTACACAGCTGTCACAGTTATCATTGTATTTCACTTCTCACACAGATACACAGCTGTCACAGTTATCATTGTTTGTCACTTATCACACAGATACACAGTTATCATTGTTTTTCACTTCTCACACAGACACACAGCTGTCACAGTTATCATTGTTTGCCACTTCTCACACAGATACACAGCTGCCACAGTTATCATTGTTTGTCACTTATCACACAGATACACAGTGATCATTGTTTGCCACTTCTCACACAGACACACAGCTGTCACAGTTATCATTGTTTGCCACTTCTCACACAGATGTCACAGTTATCATTGTTTGCCACTTCTCACACAGATACACAGCTGTCACAGTTATCATTGTTTTCAGGGTGTTATATTTCCCTTCAGCTCTTCAAAATATACTCCTTCTGCTCCAATATTTCATACCCTAAAATAAATCATGCATTATTACATGACTAACTACCTAAATCACATCAACAGGCACTCTCAGATATAGCAAACAAAGATGTGTGTTTCCACATTTGGCGATAGACTTTCTCCAACTGTTATCCATATTAATTCCCCATTCTGAGATAGACACAGGATGGCTCGCATATGGAACCCTATTTCCTCAAAGTTCACTACTTTTGACCAGAGACCTATGGGTCCTAGTCCAAAGTAATGCACTTCATAGGGAATAGGGTGCCATTTGGGATGTAGACTCAGGGTTCATAGAAACTGGTGCATAGCAATTACCTGGTCTTCTTTGAACAGCTTTCTGTGTATCTCATCAAGGCTCATTTTCATCGAAGCAAACAGCAGATCCCCTCCAAATCATACAATTTGCCCCAAATGGCACCCTCTTCCCTGTTTAGTGCACTACTTCTGACCAGAGCCCTATGGGATTTCCTATGGGCCCTGACCAAAAGTAGTGCACTACATAGTGAATAGGATGCGGTTTGGGGCACAGTCGTACGTTTCTGGCTCCCACAGAGCAATCGTAATGGCTCCGCTATCTTCATTTTCCCTCAAAAGAGAGGAAACACAGAACACATGCTTTTCATGTGGATTTTTCATTTCAGTCCGCCTGAGACCATTTTGAAAGAGGCAAACAAGTTGTGTGTCAGTTGCTGAAAATGGCTTTAATACTAACTTGTCTGTCAACTAGTCGGCCGGTTCATGATGTTTCCTGTTTGTGGAATTTAATTAGTTTATAACATACTTATTATAGATCACTATGATGCATTATATGACTCAAGTGCAAAGGACATTGTAGATATGCCTAGTATGTCTATATTCAACACTGACAATTTGTTAAGAACGGAGGTCAGGCTGGCTAGTTGGTTTCGTAAAACGTTTTAAATTAATGATTGTAATTTCAGACTTGGCTCAATACAGGGGGAGTTGGCTCAATAAGAGCAGTGTCTGTTGCTCTCTCTCTCTCTCTCTCTCTCTCTCTCTCTCTCTCTCTCTCTCTCTCTCTCTCTCTCAAATCAATTCAACTCAAAGGGCTTTATTGGCATGATAAACATATGTTTCCATTGCCAAAGCATGTGAAATATATAGGGGAAAAAAGTGAATAACCACTAGTTTGACCAACTCATTGTCTTATGCTGATTCCTGCCAGAGAAGCTTTATCAAACTCAGTGGAACTAAAGTACGATAGGTTTGAACGACCTATCAGCTAATGAAACCCCCCCCCAAAAAAAGGAAATCCCCACAGGTACTTTGTGGTCACATGAGAAGGACAGAGCTTCCCTCCTGCAGCTGCTGTATGCCTGAAGACTATTATACTGTAGATGTGAGCCAAACCTGTCAGTGACCTGTGCATTTAGTCCACAGAGTTCACACAAGGACACTATATCCCTATATAACGTTCTGATATTATTTCAATGTGATCCTCTCAGGTACTTTCAAATCAAATCAAATGTCTTTATAAAGTCATTTTTACATCAGCACATGTCACAAAGTGCTTAAACAGAAACACAGCCTAAAACCACAAACAGCAAGCAAAGCAGATGTAGAAAGCAGTGTGTCTAGGAAAAACTCCCTAGAAGGCAGGAACCTATGAAGAAACCTAGGGAGGAACCAGGCTATGAGGGGTGGCCAGTCCTCTTCTGGCTGTTCCAGGTGGACATTATAACAGTACTTGGGAATTCATTTGTTCAAACGTTCATGGATGACCAGCAGGGTCACATAATACTTGGACCCTGTCACACTTTAGTTTAGGTCCCAATATCAGGTTCTGATAGTATTTACACTGTAGTTTAGATCCCAATATCAGGTTCTGATAGTATTTGAATGGGATCCTCTCAGGTACTTGGACCCTGTCACACTGTAGTTTAGGTCCCAATATCAGGTTCTGATAGTATTTACACTGTAGTTTAGATCCCAATATCAGGTTCTGAAAGTATTTAAATGGGATCCTCTCAGGTACTTGGACCCTGTCACACTGTAGTTTAGATCCCAATATCAGGTTCTGATAGTATTTAAATGGGATCCTCTCAGGTACTTGGACCCTGTCACACTGTAGTTTAGGTCCCAATATCAGGTTCTGATAGTATTCACACTGTAGTTTAGATCCCAATATCAGGTTCTGATAGTATTTGAATGGGATCCTCTCAGGTACTTGGACCCTGTCACACTGTAGTTTAGGTCCCAATATCAGGTTCTGAAAGTATTTGAATGGGATCCTCTCAGGTACTTGGACCCTGTCACACTGTAGTTTAGGTCCCAATATCAGGTTCTGATAGTATTCACACTGTAGTTTAGATCCCAATATCAGGTTCTGATAGTATTTGAATGGGATCCTCTCAGGTACTTGGACCCTGTCACACTGTAGTTTAGGTCCCAATATCAGGTTCTGAAAGTATTTGAATGGGATCCTCTCAGGTACTTGGACCCTGTCACACTGTAGTTTAGGTCCCAATATCAGGTTCTGATAGTATTCACACTGTAGTTTAGATCCCAATATCAGGTTCTGATAGTATTTGAATGGGATCCTCTCAGGTACTTGGACCCTGTCACACTGTAGTTTAGGTCCCAATATCAGGTTCTGATAGTATTCACACTGTAGTTTAGATCCCAATATCAGGTTCTGATAGTATTTAAATGAGATCCTCTCAGGTACTTGGACCCTGTCACACTGTAGTTTAGATCCCAATATCAGGTTCTGATAGTATTTAAATGGGATCCTCTCAGGTACTTGGACCCTGTCACACTGTAGTTTAGGTCCCAATATCAGGTTCTGATAGTATTCACACTGTAGTTTAGATCCCAATATCAGGTTCTGATAGTATTTAAATGGGATCCTCTCAGGTACTTGGACCCTGTCACACTGTAGTTTAGATCCCTAAATGATTTAGTTTAGATCCCATAAGGAGACAAACTGTCCACTTCATACTCCAACAAAATGAATTTGGCTCATAAATGCGAATAGATGAATGGGCTTTTCTGACGTGTCTTGTCTTCCTTCACACACGGTGAAAGTTTAATTTATTTTTCATTCTAACTTGACATTCTGACAATGATTTATTTTTACTTGGTAAGTCCCCTGACAATGTTGTTGTAAGACAAAGGTTCGGATAGATTTTTGACATGCTGAAAGGTCGTACATGTTTGAACATTCATTGCAATGATTGTGTCTAGCCCACTGTATTCCAGTTGATATACATTTAATCATATTATAAGTGCCTTATGAAATATAAAGTTTGTCAATTTGTTTCATGTGAGAGTGTTATTGTCCCATTTCGAAATAAACTATGGGTTATAGCTTCTATTAAACCCTGAATGAAAGGCTGTAATCACAGCTTGCCCTTACTCACTAAAAGGCTGGGTCAGAAATACACTCCATCTAGGTAATGGCTGGCAAGCAGCAATTATACTACATGCTATATATATACATCTGGGACTGTAAACATAGGATTGTAATACCCAGTAATTACTGTTTCTCTGCCGTTCGCCGACGGACACCAACAAAACTCAACAGGCAGTTTAATTCATGGCGTCCATTATAGTGATGTGACACAGTGGACTCACTGATAGAGGTGCTGTGAGTTATGCAGTAGGGTGTAATTGTCCTCCTGGTTAAACCAAAGCTCAAACGTCACATTGAAATGTAAGTGCATCACAAATACCACCATATTCCCTATCTAGTGCACTACTTTTCACCAGGGCCCAAAAGTCTCTAGTCAAAAGTAGAGGGAATAGGGTGCCATGAGTGACGTAGTTGTAGACAGTGATATGTGACAGGAACGTGTGACGCAGTACGATGTAATACAGAGAGGTAGCAGACCTGAGTTCAAATACTATTTGAGATCATTTCTAATACTTGAGCTAGGTTTGATTGAGCTTCCGTGACGCAATAGAATCTACAGAATGTTCTTAGAAGTGCAAACCCCGCCCCATCTGGCACTCCAGCCAGGCTAGAGCAAACACTCTAAAGGATTTGAAAGATTTCAAATAGTATTTGAACCCAGGTCTGGTACGTAGGTGCTGGACAGTGAGAAAGCTGCTGCAGCCAGGGACAGTGATACATAATGTGGATGTATCCACGAGGATGAATTGTATTTCTCCCAGCTAGACATAGCTATGTGTAAGTAATGGAGCGTGGCATCATGGGAAATGACCCATAGAGATAGATAGAGAGGTGTGCCCTCTTTCCATCTCTATGGAAGGTGATGCTACAGTCTCCAAAAACCTTTATCAGGGCGTGAGATGGAGATAGATAGGGAGGTGTGCCCTCTTTCCATCTCTATGGAAGGTGATGCTACAGTCTCCAAAAACCTTTATCAGGGCGTGAGATGGAGATAGATAGAGAGGTGTGCCCTCTTTCCATCTCTATGGAAGGTGATGCTACAGTCTCCAAAAACCTTAATCAGGGCGTGAGATGGAGATAGATAGAGAGGTGTGCCCTCTTTCCATCTCTATGGAAGGTGATGCTACAGTCTCCAAAAACCTTAATCAGGGCGTGAGATGGAGATAGATAGGAGGTGTGCCCTCTTTCCAGATAGAGAGGTGTGCCCTCTTTCCATCTCTATGGAAGGTGATGCTACAGTCTCCAAAAACCTTAATCAGGGCATGAGATGGAGATAGATAGGGAGGTGTGCCCTCTTTCCAGATAGAGAGGTGTGCCCTCTTTCCATCTCTATGGAAGGTGATGCTACAGTCTCCAAAAACCTTAATCAGGGCGTGAGATGGAGATAGATAGGGAGGTGTGCCCTCTTTCCAGATAGAGAGGTGTGCCCTCTTTTCCATCTCTATGGAAGGTGATGCTACAGTCTCCAAAAACCTTAATCAGGGCATGAGATGGAGATAGATAGGAGGTGTGCCCTCTTTCCATCTCTATGGAAGGTGATGCTACAGTCTCCAAAACCTTAATCAGGGCATGAGATGGAGATAGATAGGAGGTGTGCCCTCTTTCCAGATAGAGAGGTGTGCCCTCTTTCCATCTCTATGGAAGGTGATGCTACAGTCTCCAAAAACCTTAATCAGGGCGTGAGATGGAGATAGATAGGGTAGGATAGTGCCCTCTTTCCATCTCTATGGAAGGTGATGCTACAGTCTCCAAAAACCTTAATCAGGGCATGAGATGGAGATAGATAGGGAGGTGTGCCCTCTTTCCAGATAGAGAGGTGTGCCCTCTTTCCATCTCTATGGAAGGTGATGCTACAGTCTCCAAAAACCTTAATCAGGGCGTGAGATGGAGATAGATAGGGAGGTGTGCCCTCTTTCCAGATAGAGAGGTGTGCCCTCTTTCCATCTCTATGGAAGGTGATGCTACAGTCTCCAAAAACCTTAATCAGGGCGTGAGATGGAGATAGATAGGGAGGTGTGCCCTCTTTCCAGATAGAGAGGTGTGCCCTCTTTCCATCTCTATGGAAGGTGATGCTACAGTCTCCAAAAACCTTAATCAGGGCATGAGATGGAGATAGATAGGGAGGTGTGCCCTCTTTCCAGATAGAGAGGTGTGCCCTCTTTCCATCTCTATGGAAGGTGATGCTACAGTCTCCAAAAACCTTAATCAGGGCGTGAGATGGAGATAGATAGGGAGGTATGCCCTCTTTCCAGATAGAGAGGTGTGCCCTCTTTCCATCTCTATGGAAGGTGATGCTACAGTCTCCAAAAACCTTAATCAGGGCGTGAGATGGAGATAGATAGGAGGTGTGCCCTCTTTCCAGATAGAGAGGTGTGCCCTCTTTCCATCTCTATGGAAGGTGATGCTACAGTCTCCAAAAAACCTTAATCAGGGCGTGAGATGGAGATAGATAGGGAGGTGTGCCCTCTTTCCAGATAGAGAGGTGTGCCCTCTTTCCATCTCTATGGAAGGTGATGCTACAGTCTCCAAAAACCTTAATCAGGGCGTGAGATGGAGATAGATAGGGAGGTGTGCCCTCTTTCCAGATAGAGAGGTGTGCCCTCTTTCCATCTCTATGGAAGGTGATGCTACAGTCTCCAAAAACCTTAATCAGGGCGTGAGATGGAGATAGATAGGGAGGTGTGCCCTCTTTCCAGATAGAGAGGTGTGCCCTCTTTCCATCTCTATGGAAGGTGATGCTACAGTGATGGTGATGCTACCAAAAACCTCCAAAAACCTTAATCAGGGCGTGTATTCATAAATCATGTTTTATAGTTTGAGTGCTGATCTAGGATCAGTTTTGCCTCTTTCCATAATGATTAAGATTATATGACATAGGGTGATCTGATCCTAGAACAGCGCAGACCAAGCAGTGAAGACAAAAAGACAAACAAATATATATATATATATATATATATACATATATATATCAATTATTATTATTATTACCAAAAATCAATTATATGTATATGGAGAAAACAGGAAGTCTTTAAAACTAGTTTTCCCTTTATTTCACTTTATTATTATGTTATTACCATAAAATTACATTTTTACTAGGATAATTGAATAGGATCTCTGTGGTTGTTACCCTCTATTCTGAGCTGGAATGTAAAAGTGCTACTGAACCTTCCCCATTTCTTCAGAAGACCTCTTTACAAAACAAGTTCAAAGGATTAATCAACATTGTAATGGGGTTTAGCAACGCAACCTACAAAGGAAATGGAGATATTTGCTGTTACTGCAGGCAACAGTGATATGGTGTGGTACCAACCTGCCAAATGTTAGTTCCATGTGTCAGGATTGTTGGTTGAGGAACAAGAACTCCTGTCTCTTTCAGCTCACGTTTGGGAGAGCCCAAAACTACAGGCCAGAGGATGGACCAAGGGCTATTGACAACAACAATGGCATGATGTTTTTACACATAACAATAGGACGCACGCACATTCGCACGCAATGTAAAACACACAACCCTTCCCCATTTCTTCACAAGACGCACGACAAAAACACGCAAAGCATTAACACACACACACACACACACACACACACACACACACACACCTACAACACACAATGCACACTGTTACACACACACAGTGATCACTGGGGGTAAACTGGCAAAGACCTAAAGCCTCAGTATCAGCCATTGTTGGTAAAACGAACACCGTCTTTGATGTTCTCTTGGCATTTCTATTCTACAGCAGAGGATGCGCACGGCTACGAAACACACACACGGCACACACACACACGCACAAGCGCACGCACGCAAACACACGCACGCACGCACACACACGCACACACACACACACACACACACACACACACACACACACACACACACACACACACACACACACACACACACACACACACACACACACACACACTCAATCACTGGGGGGAAGCTGGCAAAGACCTAAAGCCTCAGTATCCCAGCCATGGGTAAAACGAACACCGTCTTTGATGTTCTCTTGGCATTTCTATTCTCTGTTTAAAAATACAACCCTTTCCTTTGCCCCTGTAGCAGGTCAAACTCTCCTTCAGAATAGCTCTGCCATAGATGAGACATTTGTTGTTCCCAAATGGCTTCCTATTCCCTACAAAGGGCTCTACTTTTGACCAGAGCCCTATAGACCCTGGTTGAAAGTAGTGCACTTTATAGGCAATAAAACCTTCTTCTCTTCTCCCACAACAGTTACTGCAGTATGATGACGTGTTTTTTTCAAAACAGGTTTCACAAATGTGTAAGACCTTTATATTCACAGTTTAGTGAATCGTTTCACCAGTTTAACTCTCTGTCAAGACATAATGAGTGTCCCAAAGAGATTTCAACTCATCAACAATTACTGAGAGCCCTGTTCTTCCTCAATGTTCAGAGTGTGTACATGTGTGTGTGTGTGTTTGTGCGTGCGTGCGTACATGTGTGTGTGTGTTTGTTTGTTTGTGCGTGTGTACATGTGTGTGTGTGTGTGTTTTGTTTGTGCGTGCGTACAGGTACCGAGTCAGTGTGAAGGCTATATACAGGGGGTACCGGTACCGAGTCAGTGTGAAGGCTATATACAGGGGGCACCGGTACTGAGTCAGTGTGAAAGCTATATACAGGGGGCACCGGTACCGGGTCAGTGTGGAGGCTATATACAGGGGGTGCCGGTACCGAGTCAGTGTGAAGGCTATATACAGGGGGCACCGGTACTGAGTCAGTGTGAAATCTATATACAGGGGGCACCGGTACCGAGTCAGTGTGGAGGCTATATACAGGGGGTACCGGTACCGAGTCAGTGTGAAAGCTATATACAGGGGGCACCGGTACCGAGTCAGTGTGGAGGCTATATACAGGGGGCACCGGTACCGAGTCAGTGTGAAGGCTATATACAGGGGGTACCGGTACCGAGTCAGTGTGAAGGCTATATACAGGGGGCACCGGTACCGAGTCTGCTAGTAGCAGCAGTGTACAAAAGGGAGGTGGGGGGGTGTCAATATAAATTGTCCGGTGGCGATCTTATGAATTGTTCAGCCAGCAGTCTTATGGCTTAGGGGTAGAAGCTGTCGAGGAGCCGTTTGGTCCTAGACTTGACGCTCCGGTACCACTTGCCGTGCAGTAGCAGAGAAAACAGTCTATAACTTGGGTGACTGGAGTCTTTGGCAATTTTATTGGCTTTCCTTTGAAACCACTTATTAATAGGTCCTGGATGGCAGAAAGCTTGGCCCCAGTGATGTACTGGGCCGTTTGCACTACCCTCTGTAGCGCCTTACGGTCAGATGCCGAAAAGTTTCCATAACAGGTGGTGATGCAACCGGTCAGCATGCTCTCGATAGTGGAGCTGTAGAACATTTTGAGGTGCTGGGGACCCATGCCAAATCTTTTCAGTCTCCTGAGGGGAGAAAGGTTTTGTCCTGCCCTCTTACGACTGTCTTGGTATGTTTGGACCATGATAGTTTGTTGATGATGTGGACACCAAGGAACTCAAAACTCTTAACCCGCTCCACTACAGTCCCGTCGATGTTAATGGGGGCTTTCCTGTAGTCCACAATCAGCTTCTTAGTCTTGCTCACCTTGAGGGAGAGGTTGTTGTCCTGGCAGTTGTCCACACTGCCAGTTTTCTGACCTCCTCCCTATAGGCTGTCTCATCGTTGCCGGTGATCAGGCCTACCACTGTTGTGTCATCAGCAAACTTAATGATGGTGTTGGAGTTGTGTTTGGCCACGCAGTCATGTATGGACAGGGAATACAGGAGGGGCACACCCCTGAGGGGCACCAGTGTTATGGATCAGCATGGCAGATGTGTTGTTGCCTACCCTTACCATCTACGGGTGGCCCGTCAGGAAGTCCAGGATCCAGTTGCAGAGGGAGTTGTTTAGTCGCGGAGTCCTTAGCTTAGTGATGAGCTTCCTGCCCACTATGGTGTTGAACACTGAGATGTAGTCAATGAACATCATTCTCACATAGGTCTTCCTTTTGTCCAGGTGAGAAAGGGCAGTGTGGAGTGCGATTGAGATTGCGTCATCTGTGGATCTGTTGGGGCGGTATGCGAATTGGATTGGAGTGGGTCTAGGGTGTTTGGGAGGATGCTGTTTATGTGAGCCATGACCAGCCTTTCAAGGCACTTCATGGCTACCGACGTGAGCGCCACGGGGTGGTAATCATTTAGGCAGGTTACCTTCTCTTCATTTAGGCAGGTTACCTTCGCTTCCTTGGGCACATGGACTATGGTGGTCTATTTGAAGCATTTAGGTATTACAGACTTGGTCAGGCAGAAGTTGAAAATGTCAGTTAAGACACTTGAAAGTTGGTCCGTGCATGCTTTGAGTACATGTCCTGGTAATCCGTCTGGCCCAGCGGCTTTGTGAATGTTGACCTGTTTAAAAGTTTTGTTCACATCGGCTAACGAGAGCTTTATCACAGTCTTCCAGAACAGCTGGTGCACTCGTGCATGATTCAGTGTTGCTTGCCTCGAAGCGAGCATTAAAAGCATTTAGCTCGTCTGGTAGTCTCGCGTCACTGGGCAGCTCGCATCTGGGTTTCCCTTTGTAGTCAGTAATAGTTTTCAAGCCCTGCCACATCGGATGAGCATCAGAGCATGGGTAGTGGGATTCAATCTTAGTCCTGTATTGATGCTTTGCTTGTTTGATGGTTCGTCTGAGGGCGTAGCGCGATTTCTTATAAGCATCTGGATTAGTCTAACGCCCCTTGAAAGCGGCAGCTCTAGCCTTTACCTCGATGCCTTATGACAGTACGACAGAGTAATATTCACAATATATACAGTATCTATTGAAGAAGCATTGAAGAAGAATCTACACTACACATAAATACACATTTCCTCAATAATTCATGCCTTCTGGGAATGCTAAAAAGTCCAAAAGTTATGGGTGAAGTTAAAAAAGTTGTCTGTCAGAAGTATTAAAGTGTAAATGAACTTTTAATCTGTCTGTCTGCATATTTCAAGACATGGCACATGAGGGTGCGGTGAGATACCCGATGGTTTCTACCATACTTTTCTTGTCAATCATCTTGAAAACACGTATAATTAAAAACTGGAAATCAACCAATCCTCCATCTCTAACACAAAGGAAAGGTCAAATGATTTATTATCTAAATGTTGAAAGTGTGTGGGCGAGGGAGAGAAACAAAATGGTGCAGTTTGAGGCCATGTGGCAGAGACTGATGCTGGCATGGGGATGGGAGTGTGAGCTGGTGGGTCTGGGCAGGAGGGATGTTAGGAATGTTCGTGAACGTCTCTATGTTTTTCTTTGCATGTGTATGTTTTATATTGTGAAAAACAAAAAATGTCAAACAAAAACACATTTTCCGTTTTCATTTAGAACATGAAAAAAAGTATGTATTATTGAGTTGTGTCTTTATTCTTATCAGTACAGTATATCACAGTATAGTAGAGTAACAGTAATCATTCTCCTTATAACACAGTATAGTAGAGTAACAGTAATCATTCTCCTTATATCACAGTATAGTAGAGTAACAGTAATCATTCTCCTTATATCACAGTATAGTAGAGTAACAGTAATCATTCTCCTTATATCACAGTATAGTAGAGTAACAGTAATCATTCTCCTTATAACACAGTATAGTAGAGTAACAGTAATCATTCTCCTTATATCACAGTATAGTAGAGTAACAGTAATCATTCTCCTTATATCACAGTATAGTAGAGTAACAGTAATCATTCTCCTTATATCACAGTATAGTAGAGTAACAGTAATCATTCTCCTATATCACAGTATAGTAGAGTAACAGTAATCATTCTCCTTATATCACAGTATAGTAGAGTAACAGTAATCATTCTCCTTATATCACAGTATAGTAGAGTAACAGTAATCATTCTCCTTATATCACAGTATAGTAGAGTAACAGTAATCATTCTCCTTATATCACAGTATAGTAGAGTAACAGTAATCATTCTCCTTATAACACAGTATAGTAGAGTAACAGTAATCATTCTCCTTATAACACAGTATAGTAGAGTAACAGTAATCATTCTCCTTATAACACAGTATAGTAGAGTAACAGTAATCATTCTCCTTATAACACAGTATAGTAGAGTAACAGTAATCATTCTCCTTATAACACAGTATAGTAGAGTAACAGTAATCATTCTCCTTATATCACAGTATAGTAGAGTAACAGTAATCATTCTCCTTATATCACAGTATAGTAGAGTAACAGTAATCATTCTCCTTATATCACAGTATAGTAGAGTAACAGTAATCATTCTCCTTATATCACAGTATAGTAGAGTAACAGTAATCATTCTCCTTATATCACAGTAGAGTAGAGTAACAGTAATCATTCTCCTTATATCACAGTATAGTAGAGTAACAGTAATCATTCTCCTTATAACACAGTATAGTAGAGTAACAGTAATCATTCTCCTTATATCACAGTATAGTAGAGTAACAGTAATCATTCTCCTTATAACACAGTATAGTAGAGTAACAGTAATCATTCTCCTTATATCACAGTATAGTAGAGTAACAGTAATCATTCTCCTTATATCACAGTATAGTAGAGTAACAGTAATCATTCTCCTTATATCACAGTATAGTAGAGTAACAGTAATCATTCTCCTTATATCACAGTATAGTAGAGTAACAGTAATCATTCTCCTTATATCACAGTATAGTAGAGTAACAGTAATCATTCTCCTTATATCACAGTATAGTAGAGTAACAGTAATCATTCTCCTTATAACACAGTATAGTAGAGTAACAGTAATCATTCTCCTTATAACACAGTATAGTAGAGTAACAGTAATCATTCTCCTTATATCACAGTATAGTAGAGTAACAGTAATCATTCTCCTTATATCACAGTATAGTAGAGTAACAGTAATCATTCTCCTTATATCACAGTATAGTAGAGTAACAGTAATCATTCTCCTTATATCACAGTATAGTAGAGTAACAGTAATCATTCTCCTTATATCACAGTATAGTAGAGTAACAGTAATCATTCTCCTTATAACACAGTATAGTAGAGTAACAGTAATCATTCTCCTTATATCACAGTAGAGTAGAGTAACAGTAATCATTCTCCTTATAACACAGTATAGTAGAGTAACAGTAATCATTCTCCTTATAACACAGTAGGTAGAGTAACAGTAATCATTCTCCTTATATCACAGTATAGTAGAGTAACAGTAATCATTCTCCTTATATCACAGTATAGTAGAGTAACAGTAATCATTCTCCTTATATCACAGTATAGTAGAGTAACAGTAATCATTCTCCTTATAACACAGTATAGTAGAGTAACAGTAATCATTCTCCTTATAACACAGTATAGTAGAGTAACTAATCATTCTCCTATATCACAGTATAGTAGAGTAACAGTAATCATTATCCTTATATCACAGTATAGTAGAGTAACAGTAATCATTCTCCTTATATCACAGTATAGTAGAGTAACAGTAATCATTCTCCTTATATCACAGTATAGTAGAGTAACAGTAATCATTCTCCTTATAACACAGTATAGTAGAGTAACAGTAATCATTCTCCTTATATCACAGTATAGTAGAGTAACAGTAATCATTCTCCTTATAACACAGTATAGTAGAGTAACAGTAATCATTCTCCTTATAACACAGTATAGTAGAGTAACAGTAATCATTCTCCTTATAACACAGTAGAGTAGAGTAACAGTAATCATTCTCCTTATAACACAGTATAGTAGAGTAACAGTAATCATTCTCCTTATAACACAGTAGTAGTAGTAGTAGTAGTAGTAGTAGTCTGTATCCTTATATCACAGTATAGTAGAGTAACAGTAATCATTCTCCTTATATCACAGTATAGTAGAGTAACAGTAATCATTCTCCTTATAACACAGTATAGTAGAGTAACAGTAATCATTCTCCTTATAACACAGTAGAGTAGAGTAACAGTAATCATTCTCCTTATAACACAGTATAGTAGAGTAACAGTAATCATTCTCCTTATATCACAGTATAGTAGAGTAACAGTAATCATTATCCTTATATCACAGTATAGTAGAGTAACAGTAATCATTCTCCTTATAACACAGTATAGTAGAGTAACAGTAATCATTCTCCTTATATCACAGTATAGTAGAGTAACAGTAATCATTCTCCTTATATCACAGTATAGTAGAGTAACAGTAATCATTCTCCTTATATCACAGTATAGTAGAGTAACAGTAATCATTCTCCTTATATCACAGTATAGTAGAGTAACAGTAATCATTCTCCTTATAACACAGTATAGTAGAGTAACAGTAATCATTCTCCTTATATCACAGTATAGTAGAGTAACAGTAATCATTCTCCTTATATCACAGTATAGTAGAGTAACAGTAATCATTCTCCTTATATCACAGTATAGTAGAGTAACAGTAATCATTCTCCTTATATCACAGTATAGTAGAGTAACAGTAATCATTCTCCTTATAACACAGTATAGTAGAGTAACAGTAATCATTCTCCTTATATCACAGTATAGTAGAGTAACAGTAATCATTCTCCTTATATCACAGTATAGTAGAGTAACAGTAATCATTCTCCTTATATCACAGTATAGTAGAGTAACAGTAATCATTCTCCTTATAACACAGTATAGTAGAGTAACAGTAATCATTCTCCTTATAACACAGTAGAGTAGTAGTAGTAGTAGTAGTAGTAGTCTTTATCCTTTTAACACAGAAGTAGTAGTAGTAGTAGTAGTAGTCTGTATCCTTATAACACAGTATAGTAGAGTAACAGTAATCATTCTCCTTATAACACAGTAGAGTAGTAGTAGTAGTAGTAGTAGTAGTCTTTATCCTTTTAACACAGTAGTAGTAGTAGTAGTAGTAGTAGTCTGTATCCTTATAACACAGTAGTAGTAGTAGTAGTAGTAGTAGTAGTCTGTATCCTTATATCACAGTATAGTAGAGTAACAGTAATCATTCTCCTTATAACACAGTAGAGTAGTAGTAGTAGTAGTAGTAGTCTTTATCCTTTTAACACAGTAGTAGTAGTAGTAGTAGTAGTAGTCTGTATCCGTATAACACAGTAGTAGTAGTAGTAGTAGTAGTAGTAGTCTGTATCCTTATATCACAGTATAGTAGAGTAACAGTAATCATTCTCCTTATAACACAGTAGAGTAGTAGTAGTAGTAGTAGTAGTCTTTATCCTTTTAACACAGTAGTAGTAGTAGTAGTAGTAGTAGTAGTCTGTATCCTTATATCACAGTATAGTAGAGTAACAGTAATCATTCTCCTTATAACACATTAGAGTAGTAGTAGTAGTAGTAGTAGTAGTAGTCTTTATCCTTTTAACACAGTAGTAGTAGTAGTAGTAGTAGTAGTAGTCTTTATCCTTATATCACAGTAGTAGTAGTAGTAGTAGTAGTCTTTATCCTTATAACACAGTAGTAGTAGTAGTAGTAGTAGTCTTTATCCTTATAACACAGTAGTAGTAGTAGTAGTAGTAGTCTTTATCCTTTAACACAGTAGTAGTAGTAGTAGTAGTAGTCTTTATCTTTTTTAACACAGTAGTAGTAGTAGTAGTAGTCTTTTATCCTTTTAACACAGTAGTAGTAGTAGTAGTAGTAGTAGTCAGTAGTAGTAGTAGTAGTAGTAGTAGTAGTAGTAGTCTTTATCCTTTATAGTAGTAGTAGTAGTAGTAATCTTATCCTTATAACACAGTAGTAGTAGTAGTAGTAGTGTAGTAGTCTTTATCCTTTAGAGTAGTAGTAGTAGTAAGTAGTAATCTTTATCCTTATAACACAGTAGGTAGTAGTAGCAGTAGTAGTCTTTATCCTTTTAACACAGTAGTAGTAGTAGTAGTAGTAGTAGTCTTTATCCTTATAACACAGTAGAGTAGTAGTAGTAGTCTTTATCCTTTTAACACAGTAGTAGTAGTAGTAGTAGTAGTACTCTTTATCCTTATAACACAGTAGTAGTAGTAGTAGTAGTAGTCTTTATCCTTTTAACACAGTAGTAGTAGTAGTAGTAGTAGTAGTCTTTATCCTTTTAACACAGTAGTAGTAGTAGTAGTAGTCTTTATCCTTTTAACACAGTAGTAGTAGTAGTAGTAGTAGTAGTAGTAGTAATCTTTATCCTTATAACACAGTAGTAGTAGTAGTAGTAGTAGTAGTAGTAGTCTTTATCCTTATAACACAGTAGTAGTAGTAGTAGTAGTAGTAGTCTTTATTCTTTTAACACAGTAGTAGTAGTAATAGTAGTAGTAGTAATCTTTATCCTTATAACACAGTAGAGTAGTAGTAGTAGTAGTCTTTATCCTTTTAAAACAGTAGTAGTAGTAGTAGTAGTAGTAGTCTTTATCCTTATAACACAGTAGAGTAGTAGTAGTAGTAGTAGTCTTTATCCTTTTAACACAGTAGTAGTAGTAGTAGTAGTAGTAGTAGTAATCTTTATCCTTATAACACAGTAGAATAGTAGTAGTAGTAGTAGTCTTTATCCTTTTAACACAGTAGTAGTAGTAGTAGTAATCTTTATCCTTATAACACAGTAGTAGTAGTAGTAGTAGTAGTAGTAGTCTTTATCCTTATAACACAGTAGTAGTAGTAGTAGTAGTAGTAGTCTTTATCCTTATAACACAGTAGAGTAGTAGTAGTAGTCTTTATCCTTTTAACACAGTAGTAGTAGTAGTAGTAGTAGTACTCTTTATCCTTATAACACAGTAGTAGTAGTAGTAGTAGTAGTAGTAGTAGTCTGTATCCTTATAACACAGTAGTAGTAGTAGTAGTAGTAGTAGTAGTCTTTATCCTTATAACACAGTAGAGTAGTAGTAGTAGTCTTTATCCTTTTAACACAGTAGTAGTAGTAGTAGTAGTAGTACTCTTTATCCTTATAACACAGTAGTAGTAGTAGTAGTAGTAGTAGTAGTAGTCTGTATCCTTATAACACAGTAGTAGTAGTAGTAGTAGTAGTAGTCTTTATCCTTTTAACACAGTAGTAGTAGTAGTAGTAGTAGTCTTTATCCTTATAACACAGTAGAGTAGTAGTAGTAGTAGTAGTCTTTATCCTTTTAACACAGTAGTAGTAGTAGTAGTAGTAATCTTTATCCTTATAACACAGTAGTAGTAGTAGTAGTAGTAGTAGTCTTTATCCTTATAACACAGTAGTAGTAGTAGTAGTAGTAGTCTTTATCCTTTTAACACAGTATTAGTAGTAGTAGTAGTAGTAGTAATCTTTATCCTTATAACACAGTAGAGTAGTAGTAGTAGTCTTTATCCTTTTAACACAGTAGTAGTAGTAGTAGTAGTAGTAGTAGTAGTCTTTATCCTTATAACACAGTAGAGTAGTAGTAGTAGTAGTAGTCTTTATCCTTTTAACACAGTAGTAGTAGTAGTAGTAGTAGTAGTAATCTTTATCCTTATAACACAGTAGAATAGTAGTAGTAGTAGTAGTCTTTATCCTTTTAACACAGTAGTAGTAGTAGTAGTAGTAGTCTTTATCCTTTTAACACAGTAGTAGTAGTAGTAGTAGTAATCTTTATCCTTATAACACAGTAGAGTAGTAGTAGTAGTAGTCTTTATCCTTTTAACACAGTAGAGTAGTAGTAGTAGTAGTAGTCTTTATCCTTTTAACACAGTAGTAGTAGTAGTAGTAGTAGTAGTAGTAATCTTTATCCTTATAACACAGTAGAGTAGTAGTAGTAGTCTTTATCCTTTTAACACAGTAGTAGTAGTAGTAGTAGTAGTAGTAGTAATCTTTATCCTTATAACACAGTAGAGTAGTAGTAGTAGTAGTCTTTATCCTTATAACACAGTAGAGTAGTAGTAGTAGTAGTCTTTATCCTTATAACACAGTAATAGTAGTAGTAGTCTTTATCCTTTTAACACAGTAGTAGTAGTAGTAGTAATCTTTCTCCTTATAACACAGTAGTAGTAGTAGTAGTAGTAGTAGTAGTAGTAGTAGTAGTAGTAGTAGTATCAAATCAAATCAAATCAAATTTATTTATATAGCCCTTCGTACATCAGCTGATATCTCAAAGTGCTGTACAGAAACCCAGCCTAAAACCCCAAACAGCAAGCAATGCAGGTGTAGAAGCACAGTAGTAATCTTTATCCTTATAACACAGTAGAGTAGTAGTAGTAGTAGTAGTAGTAGTAGTAGTAGTAGTAGTCTTTATCCTTATAACACAGTAGTAGTAGTAGTAGTAGTAGTAGTCTTTATCCTTATAACACAGTAGTAGTAGTAGTAGTAGTCATATTTATCCTTATAACACAGTAGAGTAGTAGTAGTAATCTTTATCCTTATAACACAGTAGTAGTAGTAGTAGAGGTAGTAATCTTTATCATTATAACACAGTTAGTAGTAGTAGTAGTAGTAGTATCCTTATAACACAGTAGTAGTAGTAGTAGTAGTAGTCTTTATCCTTATAACACAGTAGTAGTAGTAGTAGTAGTAGTCTTTATCCTTTAACACAGTATAGTAGTAGTAGTAGTAGTAGTAATCTTTATCCTTATAACACAGTAGAGTAGTAGTAGTGGTCTTTATCCTTATAACACAGTAGTAGTAGTAGTAGAGGTAGTAATCTTTATCATTATAACACAGTAGTAGTAGTAGTAGTAGTAGTAGTAGTAGTAGTAGTAGTAGTCTTTATCCTTATAACACAGTAGTAGTAGTAGTAGTAGTAGTCTTTATCCTTATAACACAGTAGTAGTAGTAGTAGTAGTAGTCTTTATCCTTTTAACACAGTATTAGTAGTAGTAGTAGTAGTAGTAATCTTTATCCTTATAACACAGTAGAGTAGTAGTAGTAGTCTTTATCCTTTTAACACAGTAGTAGTAGTAGTAGTAGTAGTAGTAGTAGTCTTTATCCTTATAACACAGTAGAGTAGTAGTAGTAGTCTTTATCCTTTAACACAGTAGTAGTAGTAGTAGTAGTAGTAGTAATCTTTATCCTTATAACACAGTAGAATAGTAGTAGTAGTAGTAGTCTTTATCCTTTTAACACAGTAGTAGTAGTAGTAGTAGTAGTCTTTATCATTTAACACAGTAGTAGTAGTAGTAGTAGTAATCTTTATCCTTATAACACAGTAGAGTAGTAGTAGTAGTAGTAGTCTTTATCCTTTAACACAGTAGAGTAGTAGTAGTAGTAGTAGTCTTTATCCTTTAACACAGTAGTAGTAGTAGTAGTAGTAGTAGTAGTAATCTTTATCCTTATAACACAGTAGAGTAGTAGTAGTAGTCTTTATCCTTTTAACACAGTAGTAGTAGTAGTAGTAGTAGTAGTAGTAATCTTTATCCTTATAACACAGTAGAGTAGTAGTAGTAGTAGTCTTTATCCTTATAACACAGTAGAGTAGTAGTAGTAGTAGTCTTTATCCTTATAACACAGTAGAGTAGTAGTAGTAGTAGTAGTCTTTATCCTTTTAACACAGTAGTAGTAGTAGTAGTAGTAGTAGTAGTAATCTTTATCCTTATAACACAGTAGAATAGTAGTAGTAGTAGTAGTCTTTATCCTTTTAACACAGTAGTAGTAGTAGTAGTAATCTTTATCCTTATAACACAGTAGTAGTAGTAGTAGTAGTAGTAGTAGTAGTCTTTATCCTTATAACACAGTAGTAGTAGTAGTAGTAGTAGTAATCTTTATCCTTATAACACAGTAGAGTAGTAGTAGCAGTAGTAGTCTTTATCCTTTTAACACAGTAGTAGTAGTAGTAGTAGTCTTTATCCTTATAACACAGTAGTAGTAGTAGTAGTAGTAGTAGTAGTCTGTATCCTTATAACACAGTAGTAGTAGTAGTAGTAGTAGTAGTCTTTATCCTTTTAACACAGTAGTAGTAGTAGTAGTAGTAGTCTTTATCCTTATAACACAGTAGAGTAGTAGTAGTAGTAGTAGTCTTTATCCTTTTAACACAGTAGTAGTAGTAGTAGTGGTAGTAGTAGTAATCTTTATCCTTATAACACAGTAGTAGTAGTAGTAGTAGTAGTCTTTATCCTTATAACACAGTAGTAGTAGTAGTAGTAGTAGTCTTTATCCTTTTAACACAGTATTAGTAGTAGTAGTAGTAGTAGTAATCTTTATCCTTATAACACAGTAGTAGTAGTAGTAGTAGTAGTAGTAGTAATCTTTATCCTTATAACACAGTAGAGTAGTAGTAGCAGTAGTAGTCTTTATCCTTTTAACACAGTAGTAGTAGTAGTAGTAGTAGTCTTTATCCTTTTAACACAGTAGTAGTAGTAGTAGTAGTAATCTTATCCTTATAACACAGTAGTAGTAGTAGTAGTAGTAGTAGTAGTCTTTATCCTTATAACACAGTAGTAGTAGTAGTAGTAGTAGTAGTAGTAATCTTTATCCTTATAACACAGTAGAGTAGTAGTAGCAGTAGTAGTCTTTATCCTTTTAACACAGTAGTAGTAGTAGTAGTAGTAGTAGTCTTTATCCTTATAACACAGTAGAGTAGTAGTAGTAGTCTTTATCCTTTAACACAGTAGTAGTAGTAGTAGTAGTCATTTATCCTTATAACACAGTAGTAGTAGTAGTAGGAGTAGTCTTTATCCTTTAACACAGTAGTAGTAGTAGTAGTAGTAGTCTTTATCCTTTAACACAGTAGTAGTAGTAGTAGTAGTCTTTATCCTTTAACACAGTAGTAGTAGTAGTAGTAGTAGTAGTAGTAATCTTTATCCTTATAACACAGTAGTAGTAGTAGTAGTAGTAGTAGTCTTTATCCTTATAACACAGTAGTAGTAGTAGTAGTAGTAGTAGTCTTTATTCTTTTAACACAGTAGTAGTAGTAATAGTAGTAGTCTTTATCCTTATAACACAGTAGAGTAGTAGTAGTAGTAGTCTTTATCCTTTAAAACAGTAGTAGTAGTAGTAGTAGTAGTAGTAGTAGTCTTTATCCTTATAACACAGTAGAGTAGTAGTAGTAGTAGTAGTCTTTATCCTTTAACACAGTAGTAGTAGTAGTAGTAGTAGTAGTAAATCTTTATCCTTATAACACAGTAGAATAGTAGTAGTAGTAGTAATCTTTATCCTTTTAACACAGTAGTAGTAGTAGTAGTAATCTTTATCCTTATAACACAGTAGTAGTAGTAGTAGTAGTAGTAGTAGTCTTTATCCTATAACACAGTAGTAGTAGTAGTAGTAGTAGTAATCTTTATCCTTATAACACAGTAGAGTAGTAGTAGTAGTCTTTATCCTTTTAACACAGTAGTAGTAGTAGTAGTAGTAGTACTCTTTATCCTTATAACACAGTAGTAGTAGTAGTAGTAGTAGTAGTAGTAGTCTGTATCCTTATAACACAGTAGTAGTAGTAGTAGTAGTAGTAGTAGTCTTTATCCTTATAACACAGTAGAGTAGTAGTAGTAGTCTTTATCCTTTTAACACAGTAGTAGTAGTAGTAGTAGTAGTACTCTTTATCCTTATAACACAGTAGTAGTAGTAGTAGTAGTAGTAGTAGTAGTCTGTATCCTTATAACACAGTAGTAGTAGTAGTAGTAGTAGTAGTAGTCTTTATCCTTTTAACACAGTAGTAGTAGTAGTAGTAGTAGTCTTTATCCTTATAACACAGTAGAGTAGTAGTAGTAGTAGTAGTCTTTATCCTTTTAACACAGTAGTAGTAGTAGTAGTAGTAGTAGTAGTAATCTTTATCCTTATAACACAGTAGTAGTAGTAGTAGTAGTAGTAGTAGTCTTTATCCTTATAACACAGTAGTAGTAGTAGTAGTAGTAGTCTTTATCCTTTTAACACAGTATTAATAGTAGTAGTAGTAGTAGTAATCTTTATCCTTATAACACAGTAGAGTAGTAGTAGTAGTCTTTATCCTTTTAACACAGTAGTAGTAGTAGTAGTAGTAGTAGTAGTAGTAGTCTTTATCCTTATAACACAGTAGAGTAGTAGTAGTAGTAGTAGTCTTTATCCTTTTAACACAGTAGTAGTAGTAGTAGTAGTAGTAGTAATCTTTATCCTTATAACACAGTAGAATAGTAGTAGTAGTAGTAGTCTTTATCCTTTTAACACAGTAGTAGTAGTAGTAGTAGTAGTCTTTATCCTTTAACACAGTAGTAGTAGTAGTAGTAAATCTTTATCCTTATAACACAGTAGAGTAGTAGTAGTAGTAGTCTTTATCCTTTTAACACAGTAGAGTAGTAGTAGTAGTAGTAGTCTTTATCCTTTTAACACAGTAGTAGTAGTAGTAGTAGTAGTAGTAGTAATCTTTATCCTTATAACACAGTAGAGTAGTAGTAGTAGTAGTCTTTATCCTTATAACACAGTAGAGTAGTAGTAGTAGTAGTCTTTATCCTTATAACACAGTAATAGTAGTAGTAGTCTTTATCCTTTTAACACAGTAGTAGTAGTAGTAGTAATCTTTCTCCTTATAACACAGTAGTAGTAGTAGTAGTAGTAGTAGTAGTAGTAGTAGTAGTAGTAGTAGTATCAAATCAAATCAAATCAAATTTATTTATATAGCCCTTCGTACATCAGCTGATATCTCAAAGTGCTGTACAGAAACCCAGCCTAAAACCCCAAACAGCAAGCAATGCAGGTGTAGAAGCACATAGTAGTAATCTTTATCCTTATAACACAGTAGAGTAGTAGTAGTAGTAGTAGTAGTAGTAGTAGTAGTAGTAGTCTTTATCCTTATAACACAGTAGTAGTAGTAGTAGTAGTAGTAGTCTTTATCCTTATAACACAGTAGTAGTAGTAGTAGTAGTCATATTTATCCTTATAACACAGTAGAGTAGTAGTAGTGGTCTTTATCCTTATAACACAGTAGTAGTAGTAGTAGAGGTAGTAATCTTTATCATTATAACACAGTAGTAGTAGTAGTAGTAGTAGTAGTAGTAGTAGTAGTAGTAGTCTTTATCCTTATAACACAGTAGTAGTAGTAGTAGTAGTAGTCTTTATCCTTATAACACAGTAGTAGTAGTAGTAGTAGTAGTCTTTATCCTTTTAACACAGTATTAGTAGTAGTAGTAGTAGTAATCTTTATCCTATAACACAGTAGAGTAGTAGTAGTGGTCTTTATCCTTATAACACAGTAGTAGTAGTAGTAGAGGTATTAATCTTTATCATTATAACACAGTAGTAGTAGTAGTAGTAGTAGTAGTAGTAGTAGTCTTTATCCTTATAACACAGTAGTAGTAGTAGTAGTAGTAGTCTTTATCCTTATAACACAGTAGTAGTAGTAGTAGTAGTAGTCTTTATCCTTTTAACACAGTATTAGTAGTAGTAGTAGTAGTAGTAATCTTTATCCTTATAACACAGTAGAGTAGTAGTAGTAGTCTTTATCCTTTTAACACAGTAGTAGTAGTAGTAGTAGTAGTAGTAGTAGTCTTTATCCTTATAACACAGTAGAGTAGTAGTAGTAGTAGTAGTCTTTATCCTTTTAACACAGTAGTAGTAGTAGTAGTAGTAGTAATCTTTATCCTTATAACACAGTAGAATAGTAGTAGTAGTAGTAGTCTTTATCCTTTTAACACAGTAGTAGTAGTAGTAGTAGTAGTCTTTATCATTTTAACACAGTAGTAGTAGTAGTAGTAGTAATCTTTATCCTTATAACACAGTAGAGTAGTAGTAGTAGTAGTAGTCTTTATCCTTTTAACACAGTAGAGTAGTAGTAGTAGTAGTAGTCTTTATCCTTTTAACACAGTAGTAGTAGTAGTAGTAGTAGTAGTAGTAATCTTTATCCTTATAACACAGTAGAGTAGTAGTAGTAGTCTTTATCCTTTTAACACAGTAGTAGTAGTAGTAGTAGTAGTAGTAGTAATCTTTATCCTTATAACACAGTAGAGTAGTAGTAGTAGTAGTCTTTATCCTTATAACACAGTAGAGTAGTAGTAGTAGTAGTCTTTATCCTTATAACACAGTAGAGTAGTAGTAGTAGTAGTAGTCTTTATCCTTTTAACACAGTAGTAGTAGTAGTAGTAGTAGTAGTAGTAATCTTTATCCTTATAACACAGTAGAATAGTAGTAGTAGTAGTAGTCTTTATCCTTTTAACACAGTAGTAGTAGTAGTAGTAATCTTTATCCTTATAACACAGTAGTAGTAGTAGTAGTAGTAGTAGTAGTAGTCTTTATCCTTATAACACAGTAGTAGTAGTAGTAGTAGTAGTAATCTTTATCCTTATAACACAGTAGAGTAGTAGTAGCAGTAGTAGTCTTTATCCTTTTAACACAGTAGTAGTAGTAGTAGTAGTAGTAGTCTTTATCCTTATAACACAGTAGTAGTAGTAGTAGTAGTAGTAGTAGTCTGTATCCTTATAACACAGTAGTAGTAGTAGTAGTAGTAGTAGTCTTTATCCTTTTAACACAGTAGTAGTAGTAGTAGTAGTAGTCTTTATCCTTATAACACAGTAGAGTAGTAGTAGTAGTAGTAGTCTTTATCCTTTTAACACAGTAGTAGTAGTAGTAGTGGTAGTAGTAGTAATCTTTATCCTTATAACACAGTAGTAGTAGTAGTAGTAGTAGTAGTAGTCTTTATCCTTATAACACAGTAGTAGTAGTAGTAGTAGTAGTCTTTATCCTTTTAACACAGTATTAGTAGTAGTAGTAGTAGTAGTAATCTTTATCCTTATAACACAGTAGAGTAGTAGTAGTAGTCTTTATCCTTTTAACACAGTAGTAGTAGTAGTAGTAGTTGTAGTAGTAGTCTTTATCCTTATAACACAGTAGAGTAGTAGTAGTAGTAGTAGTCTTTATCCTTTTAACACAGTAGTAGTAGTAGTAGTAGTAGTAGTAATCTTTATCCTTATAACACAGTAGAATAGTAGTAGTAGTAGTAGTCTTTATCCTTTTAACACAGTAGTAGTAGTAGTAGTAGTAGTCTTTATCCTTTTAACACAGTAGTAGTAGTAGTAGTAGTAATCTTTATCCTTATAACACAGTAGAGTAGTAGTAGTAGTAGTAGTCTTTATCCTTTTAACACAGTAGAGTAGTAGTAGTAGTAGTAGTCTTTATCCTTTTAACACAGTAGTAGTAGTAGTAGTAGTAGTAGTAGTAATCTTTATCCTTATAACACAGTAGAGTAGTAGTAGTAATCTTTATCCTTATAACACAGTAGAGTAGTAGTAGTAGTAGTCTTTATCCTTATAACACAGTAGAGTAGTAGTAGTAGTAGTCTTTATCCTTATAACACAGTAATAGTAGTAGTAGTCTTTATCCTTTTAACACAGTAGTAGTAGTAGTAGTAATCTTTCTCCTTATAACACAGTAGTAGTAGTAGTAGTAGTAGTAGTAGTAGTAGTAGTAGTAGTAGTATCAAATCAAATCAAATCAAATTTATTTATATAGCCCTTCGTACATCAGCTGATATCTCAAAGTGCTGTACAGAAACCCAGCCTAAAACCCCAAACAGCAAGCAATGCAGGTGTAGAAGCACATAGTAGTAATCTTTATCCTTATAACACAGTAGAGTAGTAGTAGTAGTAGTAGTAGTAGTAGTAGTAGTCTTTATCCTTATAACACAGTAACAGTAGTAGTAGTAGTCTTTATCCTTATAACACAGTAGTAGTAGTAGTAGTAGTCATATTTATCCTTATAACACAGTAGAGTAGTAGTAGTGGTCTTTATCCTTATAACACAGTAGTAGTAGTAGTAGAGGTAGTAATCTTTATCATTATAACACAGTAGTAGTAGTAGTAGTAGTAGTAGTAGTAGTAGTAGTAGTAGTCTTTATCCTTATAACACAGTAGTAGTAGTAGTAGTAGTAGTCTTTATCCTTATAACACAGTAGTAGTAGTAGTAGTAGTAGTCTTTATCCTTTTAACACAGTATTAGTAGTAGTAGTAGTAGTAGTAATCTTTATCCTTATAACACAGTAGAGTAGTAGTAGTGGTCTTTATCCTTATAACACAGTAGTAGTAGTAGTAGAGGTAGTAATCTTTATCATTATAACACAGTAGTAGTAGTAGTAGTAGTAGTAGTAGTAGTAGTAGTAGTAGTAGTCTTTATCCTTATAACACAGTAGTAGTAGTAGTAGTAGTAGTCTTTATCCTTATAACACAGTAGTAGTAGTAGTAGTAGTAGGCTTTATCCTTTTAACACAGTATTAGTAGTAGTAGTAGTAGTAGTAATCTTTATCCTTATAACACAGTAGAGTAGTAGTAGTAGTCTTTATCCTTTTAACACAGTAGTAGTAGTAGTAGTAGTAGTAGTAGTAGTCTTTATCCTTATAACACAGTAGAGTAGTAGTAGTAGTAGTAATCTTTATCCTTATAACACAGTAGAGTAGTAGTAGTAGTCTTTATCCTTATAACACAGTAGTAGTAGTAGTAGTAGTAGTCTTTATCCTTTTAACACAGTATTAGTAGTAGTAGTAGTAGTAGTAATCTTTATCCTTATAACACAGTAGTAGTAGTAGTAGTAGTCTTTATCCTTATAACACAGTAGTAGTAGTAGTAGTAGTAGTCTTTATCCTTATAACACAGTAGTAGTAGTAGTAGTAGTAGTCTTTATCCTTATAACACAGTAGTAGTAGTAGTAGTAGTAGTCTTTATCCTTTTAACACAGTAGTAGTAGTAGTAGTAGTAGTAGTAATCTTTATCCTTATAACACAGTAGAATAGTAGTAGTAGTAGTAGTCTTTATCATTTTAACACAGTAGTAGTAGTAGTAGTAGTAATCTTTATCATTTTAACACAGTAGTAGTAGTAGTAGTAGTAATCTTTATCCTTATAACACAGTAGAGTAGTAGTAGTAGTAGTAGTCTTTATCCTTTTAACACAGTAGAGTAGTAGTAGTAGTAGTAGTAGTCTTTATCCTTTTAACACAGTAGTAGTAGTAGTAGTAGTAGTAGTAGTAATCTTTATCCTTATAACACAGTAGAGTAGTAGTAGTAGTCGTTATCCTTTTAACACAGTAGTAGTAGTAGTAGTAGTAGTAGTAGTAATCTTTATCCTTATAACACAGTAGAGTAGTAGTAGTAGTAGTCTTTATCCTTATAACACAGTAGAGTAGTAGTAGTAGTAGTCTTTATCCTTATAACACAGTAATAGTAGTAGTAGTCTTTATCCTTTTAACACAGTAGTAGTAGTAGTAGTAATCTTTCTCCTTATAACACAGTAGTAGTAGTAGTAGTAGTAGTAGTAGTAGTAGTAGTAGTAGTATCAAATCAAATCAAATCAAAATTATTTATATAGCCCTTCGTACATCAGCTGATATCTCAAAGTGCTGTACAGAAACCCAGCCTAAAACCCCAAACAGCAAGCAATGCAGGTGTAGAAGCACATAGTAGTAATCTTTATCCTTATAACACAGTAGAGTAGTAGTAGTAGTAGTAGTAGTAGTAGTAGTAGTAGTAGTCTTTATCCTTATAACACAGTAGTAGTAGTAGTAGTAGTAGTAGTCTTTATCCTTATAACACAGTAGTAGTAGTAGTAGTAGTCATATTTATCCTTATAACACAGTAGTAGTAGTAGTAGAGGTAGTAATCTTTATCATTATAACACAGTAGTAGTAGTAGTAGTAGTAGTAGTAGTAGTAGTAGTAGTAGTAGTCTTTATCCTTATAACACAGTAGTAGTAGTAGTAGTAGTAGTCTTTATCCTTATAACACAGTAGTAGTAGTAGTAGTAATATTTATCCTTATAACACAGTAGAGTAGTAGTAGTAGTCTTTATCATTATAACACAGTAGTAGTAGTAGTAGTAGTAGTAATCTTTATCATTATAACACAGTAGTAGTAGTAGTAGTAATAGTAGTAGTCTTTATCCTTATAACACAGTAGTAGTAGTAGTAGTAGTAGTCTTTATCCTTATAACACAGTAGAGTAATAGTAGTAATCTTTATCCTTATAACACAGTAGCAGTAGTAGTACTATTTATCCTTATAACACAGTAGTAGTAGTAGTAGTAATATGTATCCTTATAACACAGTAGTAGTAGTAGTAGTACTATTTATCCTTATAACACAGTAGTAGTAGTAGTAGTAATATTTATCCTTATAACACAATAGAGTAATAGTAGTAGTAATATTTATCCTTATAACACAGTAGTGGTAGTAGTAGTAGTAGTCTTTATCCTTATAACACAGTAGAGTATTAGTAGTAGTAGTAATCTTTATCCTTATAACACAGTAGTAGTAGTAGTAGTAGTAATATTTATCCTTATAACACAGTAGAGTAGTAGTAGTAATAGTAGTAATATTTATCCTTATAACACAGTAGTAGTAACATTTATCCTTATAACACAGTAGAGTAGTAGTAGTCTTTATCCTTAGAACACAGTAGAGTAGTAGTAGTCTTTATCCTTAGAACACAGTAGAGTAGTAGTAGTCTTTATCCTTATAACACAGTAGAGTAGTAGTAGTCTTTATCCTTATAACACAGTAGAGTAGTAGTAGTCTTTATCCTTATAACACAGTAGAGTAGTAGTAGTCTTTATCCTTAGAACACAGTAGAGTAGTAGTAGTCTTTATCCTTATAACACAGTAGAGTAGTAGTAGTCTTTATCCTTATAACACAGTAGTAGTAGTAATATTTATCCTTAGAACACAGTAGAGTAGTAGTAGTCTTTATCCTTATAACACAGTAGTAGTAGTAGTAGTAGTAGTCTTTATCCTTATAACACAGTAGAGTAGTAGTAGTAGTAATCTTTATCCTTATAACACAGTAGAGTAGTAGTAGAGACAGTAGAGAGTAATGTAAATGATTAATATCTATTGAAACAAACAATATCCACTCCACATATATAGATTTTCTGCATTATTTTTCATTAGCGACATGACTACTATCCTACTCTGCTGGCATTGTAACCTGCCAGTGCCAGTGGTCGGCTATAGAATATAAATGTGTGTCTGTGCTAGTCTTTTAAGTGGGGCCAAGTTAACACTTTGCAGCTCACCTAAACCCCCCTATCAAGCAGCAGCAGCTGTAGAGAACCCCCAAGCCTCCACAGACTTAATCCAATTTGACTGGTCAT
Organism: Oncorhynchus nerka; assembly: GCF_034236695.1. Taxonomy (NCBI): domain Eukaryota; kingdom Metazoa; phylum Chordata; class Actinopteri; order Salmoniformes; family Salmonidae; genus Oncorhynchus; species Oncorhynchus nerka. The sequence goes on along the minus strand of NW_027039792.1, from coordinate 57,000 downwards.
CACTGGAGGCCGTAGCTGCATGGAACATAGGCCACGGCTCAAATGGTACCCTGTTCCCTATACAGTGTACTACGTTTGACTAGCGGGTTCCCTACGGGCCCTGGTCAAAAGTAGTGCACTATATAGGGACTAGAACAGCATGGGACCTGGGTGGATAAACCTTTTTACTCTGCATTAGTGGAAAGGTTTATCATTTCATTTCTGTTCTGAGTCTGATTTAGCTGTGGGGGGAAGAATATTAAATGAATCAGATAGTTAGTCTGTACCGGTACGGCATTGTTTAATTTCTCTCCAAAGAACAGGGGCTATTTAGATAGTTTAATTAATAATACAATACTGTGTCTTTCTGAGGGGGTGGGGGGGGGGGTCCCACAAGAGTTGGAAATAGCATGAGTTGAAAATGATGGATTACTGTGAACAATATCTAACATCTGAGTTTGATTTACGTTACCAAAGAAATGCCATGACATAAATGACTATTAGACACAGTCATTAACACAGGACCAATTGTAGAAGGACATGCCATCTGGCGTTTAGACTAGGGTAGGCCTAATAATCTGGTAATAATCTGGTTAATATATGTTAATCAGAGCAATTAACCACTAATCTTCTGCATCTTCTACACTAACAGTGTTTGGGTAGAAATCAACTGTTTTCTTTGCTATACTGTTCATGTCGAAAGCTTGAATGTTAAAACAATATATATTTTTTTCAGCACATCATTTATTCACATTTTTAAGTGGGTGTACTTTTGTTCCATGCACCAGTTGCACGTTAAAGGGGAAATCCACAGTTGAAACAATAATGCGAACTACCCGCCATTGTTTCAGTAAAAGGCTCAGTGATGGGGCTCAGTGATGGGGCTGTAAGAATTGTACTACTCTATAGACAGAGCTATGGATGCAATGACCGACCGTCCATGAAATCAAAATGATATTTTTTACCATGTTTTAAGGCTGCACATTGTTTGTTTACGTTTACATTATTACACTCATTGGAGTAAACAATATTTTTGGGGGTTCTGAAGGGGTACGACAGATGAACTAAGCTCATGAGCCAAGTTATATTCTTCAAAACAATGGTTACATATCATTCATTTCGTAATACTGGCCATGCACATAAACTCTATGAAAGGACACAGATATTTTATCTTTGCATTAATTCTATTAATAATATCAATATTTCTCAATCCTAAACATGAATAAAAATATTTGTCCTTGAACTGTACTGTAATTGAAATCTAACTGGCTTTGATTAGCTTCCATCTCCGCTTGTTGGATGCTTCATTGAAGCAGTGCATATGGTTCGGGGACAGTGAATCATCCAAGGGAATGCGACTCCTCGGCCAGAGAAACTGCTACCTCTGAAATAATCTTTCAGTTAATCCACACCAGACATATCAGACAGCTGTCATTGGCCGAGCTGGCCGGCCAGCCACGTGGGGAGTCACGTCTTGGCACCGTCTACCACAGATCTCTCTGAGACAATCTTCATATTGCAGCGTCGCTAAGCAGCAGAGCTGGGTTCAAATGGTATTTTGAATAGTATGTTATTCCAGACGGGCTTGAGCAAATGCATGAAATGTTTGAATGATTTCAAATTGTGTTTGAATCCAGGTCTGCTAACCAGTGTGATTCATCTTCGTCCTCGATCACAGCCGTAAAACAAATCACCATCCTCCACAGATCAATCAGGGAGGAGAGAAGCAGAGGAGAGGAGAGGAAGAAAAGAAGAGAATTCCTATTATTATGTACTGATGCACTATCTACAGATGCTCCTCTGTTTCTTCTGTCACATGTACGTCTCCCCGGGACCCTGTAGTTTAAATGTCACAGAGGTGTTCATTGAAATCGACACAATTAACTCAACAATCAGCTGAGACACATCTGACAGGCCACAATCAGTTGATATCCCTGTATCCCTGCACACACACCTGAGCAACAGCAGCACCAGGCTGCCTCACAAATGACATCCTAATTCCTATATAGTGCACTACTTTTGACCAGTGTCTATAGAGCTCTGGTCAAAAGTAGTGCACTATATAGAGAATAGGGTGCCATTTGGGACGTATACTTGGAGAAACAGATGAAGACGTGAGTCTGCTGCTGGCGATGCTAATGTCTCTCTGGTGACCTCCATGTATGATTAATATGCAGTAGCTTCATTCCTCAACTGATATGACCATGTATTATGTAAAGACTGGCTTTCAAAATATACACCTCATTAAATAAATCAAACACGTGAGGCACTTAATGGTATTTGATCTCCCTCTGTCCCTGTCGCTCTCTCTCTCTCTCTCTCTCTATATATATATATATATATATATATATATATATATATATATTGAATGTCCATCAGCGCTATACAGGAAATAATTGAAAAACACAAAATGTGCTATTTTCCAGGAGAGATTTTGAAAGCGGCCAAAGAAGGAATTCCAGTAATTGACTGTCTTATAGGGGGAAACACAGCTGAGGAGTGAATGAACTACAGATTCAGTATGTCTTAAACATCAGGGTTGTAACTCCTAGAGGAATCAGACAGCTGCTGTATCATGGAGCCTTCAGACACATCACATCCTTGACTTCTTCCACATTTTTGTAATGTTACAGCCAAAATTGAGTAAATTTTGTTCTTTGAGTCACTGGCCTACACACAATATCCCATAATGTCAAAGTGGAATTATGTTTCCAGTAATTTTTACAAATTCATAAAAAATGAATAGCTGAAATGTCTTGAGTCAATAAGTATTCAACCCCTTTGTTATGGGAAGCCTAAATACGTTCAGGAGTAAACATGTGCTTAACAAATCACATAATAAGTTACATGGACTCACTCTGTGTGCAATAATAGTGCTTAACAAGTCACATAATAAGTTACATGGACTCCGTGTACAATAGTGCTTAACAAGTCACATAATAAGTTACATGGACTCCGTGTGCAATAATAGTGCTTAACAAGTCACATAATAAGTTACATGGACTCCGTGTGCAATAATAGTGCTTAACAAGTCACATAATAAGTTACATGGACTCCGTGTGCAATAATAGTGCTTAACAAGTCACATAATAAGTTACACGGACTCCGTGTGCAATAATAGTGCTTAACAAGTCACATAATAAGTTATACGGACTCCGTGTGCAATAATAGTGCTTAACAAGTCACATAATAAGATGCATGGACTCTGTGTGCAATAATAGTGCTTAACAAGATTTTTTAACGTCTACCTCATCTCTGTACCTCACACATACAATGATATGTAAGGTCCCTTAGATTAAACCACAAAGACCATGGAGGTTTTCCAATGCCTTGCAAAGAAGGGCACCTAGATTGTTAAAAAAAGTCAAATCAGAGATTGAATATCCCTTTGAGCATGGTGAAGTTATTATTTACACTTTGGATGGTTTATCATTACACCCAGTCACTACAAAGATACAGGTGTCCTTCATAACTCAGTTCGCCGGAGAGGAAGGAAACCTCTCAGCGATTTCACCATGAGGCCAATGGTGACTTTAAAACAGTTAGAGAGTTTAATGGCTGTGATAGGAGAAAAATGGAGGATGGACCAATAGATTTGTTGTTGGTCATTGCTAGACAACCATTTTCAAGTCTTGCCGTAGATGTTCAAGTAGATTTAAGTCAAAACTGTAACCCAGCCACTCAGGAAAATTAATTGTCTTCTTGGTTAGACACTCCTGGGTATATTTGGCCTTGTGTTTTAGGTTATTGTCCTGCTGAAAGGTGAATTCAACTCCCTGTGTCTGTTGGAAGGCAGACTGAACTAGGTTTTGCTCTAGGATTTTGCCTATGTTTACCTCCATTCCGTAAAATGTTTATCCTGAAAAACTCCCCAGTCCTTAACGATTACAAACACACCCATAACATGATGCAGTCATCACTATGCTTGAAAATATGGAAAGTGGTACTCAGTAATGTGTTGTATTGGAGTTGCCACAAACATAATACTTTGTATTCAGGATAAAAAGTGAATTGCTTTGCCACATTTTATGCACTACTACTTATGTGCCTTACTGCAAACAGGATGCATGTTTTGGAATATTTGTATTCTGTACAGGCTTCCTTTTTTTCACTCTGTCAATTAGGTTAGTATTGTGGAGTAACTACAACGTTGTTGATCCATCCTCAGTGTTCTCCCATCACAGCCATTAGACTGTAACTGTTTTAAAATCACCATTGGCCTCAATCATGACCTAGTTCAATCAGATCAAATTATCATGACCTAGTCCAATCAGATCACATTATTACACCCGCCTAACCCAGACCACACTGGGCCGATTGTGCGCCGCCCTATGGGACTCCCAATCACGGCGGTTGTGATACAGCCTGGATTCGAACCAGGGTGTCTGTAGTGATTAATAACCAGTAACCTAATAACCTGTAGTAATTGATGACCAGGTGGCGAATCGCATCTCTGCATGTCTGGCAGACATATCAGTGTGGATGACGGATCACCACCTCAAGCTGAACCTCGGCAAGACGGAGCTGCTCTTCCTCCCGGGGAAGGACTGCCCATTCCATGATCTCGCCATCACGGTTGACAACTCCATTGTGTCCTCCTCCCAGAGCGCTAAGAACCTTGGCGTGATCCTGGACAACACCCTGTCGTTCTCAACTAACATCAAGGCGGTGGCCCGTTCTTGTAGGTTCATGCTCTACAACATCCGCAGAGTACGACCCTGCCTCACACAGGAAGCAGCGCAGGTCCTAATCCAGGCACTTGTCATCTCCCGTCTGGATTACTGCAACTTCTGTTGGCTGGGCTCCTGCCTGTGCCATTAAACCCCTACAACTCATCCAGAACGCCGCAGCCCGTCTGGTGTTCAACCTTCCCAAGTTCTCTCCACGTCACCCCGCTCCTCCGCTCTCTCCACTGGCTTCCAGTTGAAGCTCCATCCGCTACAAGACCATGGTGCTTGCCTACGGAGCTGTGAGGAACGGCACCTCAGTACCTCCAGGCTCTGATCAGGCCCTACACCCAAACAAGGGCAGTTCATCCACCTCTGGCCTGCTCGCTCCCTACCACTGAGGAAGTACAGTTCCTGCGCAGCCCAGTCAAAACTGTTCGCTGCTCTGGCCCCCAATGGGTGGAACAACCTCCCTCACGCCGCAGGACCGGCGGAGTCAATCACCACCTTCCGGAGACACCTGAAACCCCACCTCTTTCAGGAATACCTAGGATAGGATAAAGTAATCCTTCTCACCCCTTAAAAGATTTAGATGCACTATTGTAAAGTGGCTGTTCCACTGGATGTCTTAAGGTGAACGCACCAATTTGTAAGTCGCTCTGGATAAGAGCGTCTGCTAAATGACTTAAATGTAAATGTAAATGTAGTGACGCCTCTATCTCCTGTTTTTGTAGCCTGACGCAGCTTGACGTACAAGTACACCCCTTGGACAGGACACCAGTCTATCGCAGGGCCGATAACACATGACACCTGCATATTTGAAGTAAAGTGTTACCAGAGTTGTTCTCCCAAAACCATGGCAGTCACAGCCTCGACCAGAGCAGGAGCACGTGTGTGGAAACAAGTTTCATTTTAAGCATGCTCACGTCTTCAGCTCTCTGCTTCTACCTGCTTGCACAGTGAATCAAAAATAACATTCCTCCTTCTGCCAAGGGCTCAGATGATAACAACAGGATTTTCATTCCACATGTGGATTCAAATATATTCAAAATCTTTCAACTAGTTTCAGCGTTTGCTTTAGTCTTCTAAAAGTGCCAGCTGGAAGGGGTTTGCAGTCTTGCGACTACCCTATTGGTGCCATTGTGCCAGGCAAGCTAAATCAAGCCCAGATATGTCTTTGAATGACTTCAAGTATTACTTGAACCCAGGTCTGTTTCATTCAACTATTTTTGGGCTCTTGTCCAATATCACTAAAACCTGAGCTGTGAAAGGGTGGCGCGAGCACATACAGCAAACCCATATAGCTAAGAGTGTCCACAGTGGTATCTCACTGTGTGTGTGTGTGTGTGTGTGTGTGTGTGTGTGTGTGTGTGTGTGTTTGCGTGTCCTCAGCGGTATCTCTCACTTCCATATGGAGGGCATTTGCTTAGTCAGGGAGGGTGATGGTTACCATAGAGATCCTATAATTCTATGATGGTAACATGGGTTCACAACAACAGCTTCACAGTTGCCTGTGTTGCTTTCTGGGTAGAAAAGTCACATATGAAATATATTAGGCCTAGCTTTAACTAAATGCATTGAGGTAACACTTAACATTAAGTTACTCTTATAGCTGTGAAGTAATGCTGGACTTAAACAAGTTACAACATCGTATCAACATGTTGTGAATAGTCAGCGGTTTTCACAACTTCTGCCAAAGTTGGTCCCTCTCCTTGTTTGGGCGGCATTCGGCGGGTGACGTCACCAACCTTCTAGCCACCGCCGATCCACTTTTCATTTTCCATTGGTTTTGTCTTGTCTTCCATCACACCTAGTTCCAATTCCATCAATTCCATGTTGTGTATTTAATCCTCTGTTCCCCCCCATGTCCTTGTCTGTAATTGTTTGTTGTAGTGCTTGTGCAACGGTATGCTGGTAATGACCGGGTTTTGTTTGACCCATTTATTGTATTATTCTGATGACGGTGGTTTATGGTTAATAAACACAGCGGTTGTAAATCAGTTTCCTCTCTCCTGCGCCTGACTTCTCTGCCGCCAGTAGCATCGCATTACAATGGTGGAAAAACTACCCAATTGTCATAATTGAGTAAAAGTAAAGATAACTTAATAGAAAATGACTCACCCAGTAAAATACTACTTGAGTAAAAGTCTAAACGTATTTGGTTTTAAATATACTTAAGTGTCAAAAGTAAATGTAATTGCTACAATATACTTAAGAATCAAAGGAAAAGTATAAATAATTTCAAATTCTTTATATTAAGCAAACAAGATGGCACGATTCTCTTATTTATTTTTTATTTTAGCATAGCCAGGGGCACACTCCAACACTCAGACATCATTTACAAATTAAGCATTTGTGTTTGATGAGTCCACCAGATCAGAGGCAGTATAGACAACCAGGGATGTTCTCTGTTTAGTGAGTCTGCCAGATCAGAGGCAGTAGGGATAACCAGGAATGTTCTCTGTTTAGTGAGTCCGCCAGATCAGAGGCAGTAGGGATAACCAGGAATGTTCTCTGTTTAGTGAGTCCTCCAGATCAGAGGCAGTAGGGATAACCAGGAATGTTCTCTGTTTAGTGAGTCCTCCAGATCAGAGGCAGTAGGGATAACCAGGGATGTTCTCTGTTTAGTGAGTCCGCCAGATCAGAGGCAGTAGGAGTGACCAGGGATGTTCTCTGTTTAGTGAGTCCACCAGATCAGAGGCAGTAGGGATAACCAGGAATGTTCTCTGTTTAGTGAGTCCACCAGATCAGAGGCAGTAGGAGTGACCAGGGATGTTCTCTGTTTAGTGAGTCCACCAGATCAGAGGCAGTAGGGATAACCAGGAATGTTCTCTGTTTAGTGAGTCCACCAGATCAGAGGCAGTAGGGGTGACCAGGGATGTTCTCTGTTTAGTGAGTCTGCCAGATCAGAGGCAGTAGGGATGACCAGGGATGTTCTCTGTTTAGTAAGTCTGCCAGATCAGAGGCAGTAGGGATAACCAGGGATGTTCTCTGTTTAGTGAGTCGGACAGATCAGAGGCAGTAGGGATAACCAGGGATGTTCTCTGTTTAGTGAGTCGGCCAGATCAGAGGCAGTAGGGATGACCAGGGATGTTCTCTTGATAAGTGCTTGAATTGGACCATTTCCCTTCTCTACTAAGCGTCCAAAATCAAACAGAGTGGTGGTCATCACACTTCAAGCAGATTGGTGGTCATCACACTTCAAACAGAGTGGTGGTCATCACACTTCAAACAGAGTGGTGGTCATCACACTTCAAACAGAGTGGTGGTCATCACACTTCAAACAGAGTGGTGGTCATCACACTTCAAACAGAGTGGTGGTCATCAACCATCAAACAGAGTGGTGGTCATCACACTTCAAACAGAGTGGTGGTCATCACACTTCAAAGAGTGGTGGTCAGAGTGGTGGTCATCACACTTCAAACAGAGT
>NW_027039792.1:0-48424 GCF_034236695.1 Oncorhynchus nerka | reverse complement strand
GACCACCACTCTGTTTGAAGTGTGATGACCACCACTCTGTTTGAAGTGTGATGACCACCAATCTGCTTGAAGTGTGATGACCACCACTCTGTTTGATTTTGGACGCTTAGTAGAAAAGGGAAATGGTCCAATTCAAGCACTTATCAAGAGAACATCTGTTTGAAGTGTCATCCCTACTGCCCACTCTGATTTGGACGCTTAGTAGAAAGCCGAAACTCACTAAACAGAGAACATCCCTGGTTATCCCTACTGCCTCTGATCTGGTGGACTCACTAAACAGAGAACATCCTGGTTATCCCTACTGCCTCTGATCTGGTAAACAGGACATCACTAAAATCCCTACTGCCTCAGAGAACATCCCTGGTCACTCCTACTGCCTCTGATCTGGCGGACTCACTAAACAGAGAACATCCCTGGTTATCCCTACTGCCTCTGATCTGGAGGACTCACTAAACAGAGAACATTCCTGGTTATCCCTACTGCCTCTGATCTGGCAGACTCACTAAACAGAGAACATCCCTGGTCACTCCTACTGCCTCTGATCTGGCAGACTCACTAAACAGAGAACATCCCTGGTTATCCCTACTGCCTCTGATCTGGAGGACTCACTAAACAGAGAACATCCCTGGTTATCCCTACTGCCTCTGATCTGGAGGACTCATCAAACACAAATGCTTAATTTGTAAATGATGTCTGAGTGTTGGAGTGTGCCCCTGGCTATACTAAAATAAAATATAAATAAGAGAATCGTGCCATCTTGTTTGCTTAATATAAAGAATTTGAAATTATTTATACTTTTCCTTTGATTCTTAAGTATATTGTAGCAATTACATTTACTTTTGACACTTAAGTATATTTAAAACCAAATACGTTTAGACTTTTACTCAAGTAGTATTTTACTGGGTGAGTCATTTTCTATTAAGTTATCTTTACTTTTACTCAATTATGACAATTGGGTAGTTTTTCCACCATTGTAATGCGATGCTACTGGCGGCAGAGAAGTCAGGCGCAGGAGAGAGGAAACTGATTTACAACCGCTGTGTTTATTAACCATAAACCACCGTCATCAGAATAATACAATAAATGGGTCAAACAAAACCCGGTCATTACCAGCATACCGTTGCACAAGCACTACAACAAACAATTACAGACAAGGACATGGGGGGGAACAGAGGATTAAATACACAACATGGAATTGATGGAATTGGAACTAGGTGTGATGGAAGACAAGACAAAACCAATGGAAAATGAAAAGTGGATCGGCGGTGGCTAGAAGGTTGGTGACGTCACCCGCCGAATGCCGCCCAAACAAGGAGAGGGACCAACTTTGGCAGAAGTCGTGAAAACCGCTGACTATTCACAACATGTTGATACGATGTTGTAACTTGTTTAAGTCCAGCATTACTTCACAGCTATAAGAGTAACTTAATGTTAAGTGTTACCTCAATGCATTTAGTTAAAGCTAGGCCTAATATATTTCATATGTGACTTTTCTACCCAGAAAGCAACACAGGCAACTGTGAAGCTGTTGTTGTGAACCCATGTTACCATCATAGAATTATAGGATCTCTATGGTAACCATCACCCTCCCTGACTAAGCAAATGCCCTCCATATGGAAGTGAGAGATACCGCTGAGGACACGCAAACACACACACACACACACACACACACACACACACACACACACACACACACACACACACACACACACACACACACACACACACACACACACACACACACACACACACACACACACACACACACACACACACAGTGAGATACCACTGTGGACACTCTTAGCTATATGGGTTTGCTGTATGTGCTCGCGCCACCCTTTCACAGCTCAGGTTTTAGTGATATTGGACAAGAGCCCAAAAATAGTTGAATGAAACAGACCTGGGTTCAAGTAATACTTGAAGTCATTTAAAGACTTATCTGGGCTTGATTTAGCTTGCCTGGCACAATGGCACCAATAGGGTAGTCGCAAGACTGCAAACCCCTTCCACCTGGCACTTTTAGAAGACTAAAGCAAACGCTGAAACTAGTTGAAAGATTTTGAATATATTTGAATCCACATGTGGAATGAAAATCCTGTTGTTATCATCTGAGCCCTTGGCAGAAGGAGGAATGTTATTTTTGATTCACTGTGCAAGCAGGTAGAAGCAGAGAGCTGAAGACGTGAGCATGCTTAAAATGAAACTTGTTTCCACACACGTGCTCCTGCTCTGTTTGAGGCTGTGACTGCCATGGTTTTGGGAGAACAACTCTGGTAACACTTTACTTCAAATATGCAGGTGTCATGTGTTTATCGGCCCTGCGATAGACTGGTGTCCTGTCCAAGGGGTGTACTTGTACGTCAAGCTGCGTCAGGCTACAAAAACAGGAGATAGAGGCGTCACTACAGACACCCTGGTTCGAATCCAGGCTGTATCACAACCGCCGTGATTGGGAGTCCCATAGGGCGGCGCACAATCGGCCCAGTGTCGTCTGGGTTAGGCCGGTGTAATAATGTGATCTGATTGGACTAGGTCATGATAATTTGATCTGATTGAACTAGGTCATGATTGAGACCAATGGTGATTTTAAAACAGTTACAGTCTAATGGCTGTGATGGGAGAACACTGAGGATGGATCAACAACGTTGTAGTTACTCCACAATACTAACCTAATTGACAGAGTGAAAAAAAGGAAGCCTGTACAGAATACAAATATTCCAAAACATGCATCCTGTTTGCAGTAAGGCACATAAGTAGTAGTGCATAAAATGTGGCAAAGCAATTCACTTTTTATCCTGAATACAAAGTATTATGTTTGTGGCAACTCCAATACAACACATTACTGAGTACCACTTTCCATATTTTCAAGCATAGTGATGACTGCATCATGTTATGGGTATGTTTGTAATCGTTAAGGACTGGGGAGTTTTTCAGGATAAACATTTTACGGAATGGAGGTAAACATAGGCAAAATCCTAGAGCAAAACCTAGTTCAGTCTGCCTTCCAACAGACACAGGGAGTTGAATTCACCTTTCAGCAGGACAATAACCTAAAACACAAGGCCAAATATACCCAGGAGTGTCTAACCAAGAAGACAATTAATTTTCCTGAGTGGCTGGGTTACAGTTTTGACTTAAATCTACTTGAACATCTACGGCAAGACTTGAAAATGGTTGTCTAGCAATGACCAACAACAAATCTATTGGTCCATCCTCCATTTTTCTCCTATCACAGCCATTAAACTCTCTAACTGTTTTAAAGTCACCATTGGCCTCATGGTGAAATCGCTGAGAGGTTTCCTTCCTGAAGGACACCTGTATCTTTGTAGTGACTGGGTGTAATGATAAACCATCCAAAGTGTAAATAATAACTTCACCATGCTCAAAGGGATATTCAATCTCTGATTTGACTTTTTTTAACAATCTAGGTGCCCTTCTTTGCAAGGCATTGGAAAACCTCCATGGTCTTTGTGGTTTAATCTAAGGGACCTTACATATCATTGTATGTGTGAGGTACAGAGATGAGGTAGACGTTAAAAAATCTTGTTAAGCACTATTATTGCACACGGAGTCCATGCATCTTATTATGTGACTTGTTAAGCACTATTATTGCACACGGAGTCCGTATAACTTATTATGTGACTTGTTAAGCACTATTATTGCACACGGAGTCCGTATAACTTATTATGTGACTTGTTAAGCACTATTATTGCACACGGAGTCCATGTAACTTATTATGTGACTTGTTAAGCACTATTATTGCACACGGAGTCCATCTAACTTATTATGTGACTTGTTAAGCACTATTATTGCACACGGAGTCCATCTAACTTATTATGTGACTTGTTAAGCACTATTATTGCACACAGAGTGAGTCCATGTAACTTATTATGTGATTTGTTAAGCACATGTTTACTCCTGAACGTATTTAGGCTTCCCATAACAAAGGGGTTGAATACTTATTGACTCAAGACATTTCAGCTATTCATTTTTTATGAATTTGTAAAAATTACTGGAAACATAATTCCACTTTGACATTATGGGATATTGTGTGTAGGCCAGTGACCCCCAAAGAACAAAATTTACTCAATTTTGGCTGTAACATTACAAAATGTGGAAGAAGTCAAGGGATGTGATGTGTCTGAAGGCTCCATGATACAGCAGCTGTCTGATTCCTCTAGGAGTTACAACCCTGATGTTTAAGACATACTGAATCTGTAGTTCATTCACTCCTCAGCTGTGTTTCCCCCTACAAGACAGTCAATTACTGGAATTCCTTCTTTGGCCGCTTTCAAAATCTCTCCTGGAAAATAGCACATTTTGTGTTTTTCAATTATTTCCTGTATAGCGCTGATGGATATTCAATATATATATATATATATATATATATATATATATATAGAGAGAGAGAGAGAGAGAGAGCGACAGGGACAGAGGGAGATCAAATACCATTAAGTGCCTCACGTGTTTGATTTATTTAATGAGGTGTATATTTTGAAAGCCAGTCTTTACATAATACATGGTCATATCAGTTGAGGAATGAAGCTACTGCATATTAATTATACATGGAGGTCACCAGAGAGACATTAGCATCGCCAGCAGCAGACTCACGTCTTCATCTGTTTCTCCAAGCATGCGTCCCAAATGGCACCCTATTCTCTATATAGTGCACTACTTTTGACCAGAGCTCTATAGACACTGGTCAAAAGTAGTGCACTATATAGGAATTAGGATGTCATTTGTGAGGCAGCCTGGTGCTGCTGTTGCTCAGGTGTGTGTGCAGGGATACAGGGATATCAACTGATTGTGGCCTGTCAGATGTGTCTCAGCTGATTGTTGAGTTAATTGTGTCGATTTCAATGAACACCTCTGTGACATTTAAACTACAGGGTCCCGGGGAGACGCACATGTGACAGAAGAAACCGAGGAGCATCTGTAGATAGTGCATCAGTACAAAATAATAGGAATTCTCTTCTTTTCTTCCTCTCCTCTCCTCTGCTTCTCTCCTCCCTGATTGATCTGTGGAGGATGGTGATTTGTTTTACGGCTGTGATCGAGGACGAAGATGAATCACACTGGTTAGCAGACCTGGATTCAAACACAATTTGAAATCATTCAAACATTTCATGCATTTGCTCAAGCCCGTCTGGAATAACATACTATTCAAAATACCATTTGAACCCAGCTCTGCTGCTTAGCGACGCTGCAATATGAAGATTGTCTCAGAGAGATCTGTGGTAGACGGTGCCAAGACGTGACTCCCCACGTGGCTGGCCGGCCAGCTCGGCCAATGACAGCTGTCTGATATGTCTGGTGTGGATTAACTGAAAGATTATTTCAGAGGTAGCAGTTTCTCTGGCCGAGGAGTCGCATTCCCTTGGATGATTCACTGTCCCCGAACCATATGCACTGCTTCTATGAAGCATCCAACAAGCGGAGATGGAAGCTAATCAAAACCAGTTAGATTTCAATTACAGTACAGTTCAAGGACAAGGTTGAACAAATATTTGTATTCATGTTTAGGATTGAGAAATATTGATATTATTCATAGAATTAATGCAAAGATAAAATATCTGTGTACTTTCATAGAGTTTATGTGCATGGCCAGTATTACGAAATGAATGATATGTAACCATTGTTTTGAAGAATATAACTTGGCTCATGAGCTTAGTTCATCTGTCGTACCCCTTCAGAACCCTCCAAAAATATTGTTTACTCCAATGAGTGTAATAATGTAAACGTAAACAAACAATGTGCAGCCTTAAAACATGGTAAAAAATATCATTTTGATTTCATGGACGGTCGGTCATTGCATCCATAGCTCTGTCTATAGAGTAGTACAATTCTTACAGCCCCATCACTGAGCCCCATCACTGAGCCTTTTACTGAAACAATGGCGGGTAGTTCGCATTATTGTTTCAACTGTGGATTTCCCCTTTAACGTGCAACTGGTGCATGGAACAAAAGTACACCCACTTAAAAATGTGAATAAATGATGTGCAAAAAATATATATTGTTTTAACATTCAAGCTTTCGACATGAACAGTATAGCAAAGAAAACAGTTAGTTTTTTTTAACAGCTACACTGTTAGTGTAGAAGATGCAGAAGATTAGTGGTTAATTGCTCTGATTAACATATATTAACCAGATTATTACCAGATTATTAGGCCTACCCTAGTCTAAACGCCAGATGGCATGTCCTTCTACAATTGGTCCTGTGTTAATGACTGTGTCTAATAGTCATTTATGTCATGGCATTTCTTTGGTAACGTAAATCAAACTCAGATGTTAGATATTGTTCACAGTAATCCATCATTTTCAACTCATGCTATTTCCAACTCTTGTGGGACCCCCCCCCCCCCACCCACCCCCCTCAGAAAGACACAGTATTGTATTATTAATTAAACTATCTAAATAGCCCCTGTTCTTTGGAGAGAAATTAAACAATGCCGTACCGGTACAGACTAACTATCTGATTCATTTAATATTCTTCCCCCCACAGCTAAATCAGACTCAGAACAGAAATGAAATGATAAACCTTTCCACTAATGCAGAGTAAAAAGGTTTATCCACCCAGGTCCCATGCTGTTCTAGTCCCTATATAGTGCACTACTTTTGACCAGGGCCCGTAGGGAACCCGCTAGTCAAACGTAGTACACTGTATAGGGAACAGGGTACCATTTGAGCCGTGGCCTATGTTCCATGCAGCTACGGCCTCCAGTGATGACCAGTCAAATTGGATTAAGTCTGTGGAGGCTTGGGGGTTCTCTACAGCTGCTGCTGCTTGATAGGGGGGTTTAGGTGAGCTGCAAAGTGTTAACTTGGCCCCACTTAAAAGACTAGCACAGACACACATTTATATTCTATAGCCGACCACTGGCACTGGCAGGTTACAATGCCAGCAGAGTAGGATAGTAGTCATGTCGCTAATGAAAAATAATGCAGAAAATCTATATATGTGGAGTGGATATTGTTTGTTTCAATAGATATTAATCATTTACATTACTCTCTACTGTCTCTACTACTACTCTACTGTGTTATAAGGATAAAGATTACTACTACTACTACTCTACTGTGTTATAAGGATAAAGACTACTACTACTCTACTGTGTTCTAAGGATAAATATTACTACTACTACTGTGTTATAAGGATAAAGACTACTACTACTCTACTGTGTTATAAGGATAAAGACTACTACTACTCTACTGTGTTCTAAGGATAAAGACTACTACTACTCTACTGTGTTATAAGGATAAAGACTACTACTACTCTACTGTGTTATAAGGATAAAGACTACTACTACTCTACTGTGTTATAAGGATAAAGACTACTACTACTCTACTGTGTTCTAAGGATAAAGACTACTACTACTCTACTGTGTTCTAAGGATAAAGACTACTACTACTCTACTGTGTTATAAGGATAAATGTTACTACTACTGTGTTATAAGGATAAATATTACTACTATTACTACTACTACTCTACTGTGTTATAAGGATAAATATTACTACTACTACTACTACTACTGTGTTATAAGGATAAAGATTACTACTACTACTAATACTCTACTGTGTTATAAGGATAAAGACTACTACTACTACTACTACCACTACTGTGTTATAAGGATAAATATTACTACTACTATTACTCTATTGTGTTATAAGGATAAATATTACTACTACTACTACTACTACTGTGTTATAAGGATAAATAGTACTACTACTACTACTACTGTGTTATAAGGATACATATTACTACTACTACTACTACTGTGTTATAAGGATAAATAGTACTACTACTGCTACTGTGTTATAAGGATAAAGATTACTACTATTACTCTACTGTGTTATAAGGATAAAGACTACTACTACTACTACTACTACTGTGTTATAAGGATAAAGACTACTACTATTACTACTACTACTACTACTACTACTACTACTACTACTGTGTTATAATGATAAAGATTACTACTACTACTACTACTACTACTGTGTTATAATGATAAAGACTACTACTACTACTCTACTGTGTTATAAGGATAAATATTACTACTACTACTACTACTGTGTTATAAGGATAAAGACTACTACTACTACTACTACTACTGTGTTATAAGGATAAAGACTACTACTACTACTACTACTACTGCTACTACTACTGTGTTATAATGATAAAGATTACTACTACTACTACTACTACTACTGTGTTATAAGGATAAAGACCACTACTACTACTCTACTGTGTTATAAGGATAAATATGACTACTACTACTACTACTACTGTGTTATAAGGATAAAGACTACTACTACTACTACTACTACTACTGTGTTATAAGTTTAAAGACTACTACTACTACTACTACTACTACTACTACTACTACTCTACTGTGTTATAAGGATAAAGATTACTACTATGTGCTTCTACACCTGCATTGCTTGCTGTTTGGGGTTTTAGGCTGTACAGCACTTTGAGATATCAGCTGATGTACGAAGGGCTATATAAATAAATTTGATTTGATTTGATTTGATACTACTACTACTACTACTACTACTACTACTACTACTACTACTACTACTGTGTTATAAGGAGAAAGATTACTACTACTACTACTACTGTGTTAAAAGGATAAAGACTACTACTACTATTACTGTGTTATAAGGATAAAGACTACTACTACTACTACTCTACTGTGTTATAAGGATAAAGACTACTACTACTACTACTCTACTGTGTTATAAGGATAAAGATTACTACTACTACTACTACTACTACTACTACTGTGTTAAAAGGATAAAGACTACTACTACTACTCTACTGTGTTATAAGGATAAAGATTACTACTACTACTACTACTACTACTACTACTGTGTTAAAAGGATAAAGACTACTACTACTACTACTACTCTACTGTGTTAAAAGGATAAAGACTACTACTACTACTACTACTCTACTGTGTTATAAGGATAAAGATTACTACTACTACTACTACTACTGTGTTAAAAGGATAAAGACTACTACTACTACTACTACTACTGTGTTAAAAGGATAAAGACTACTACTACTACTACTATTCTACTGTGTTATAAGGATAAAGATTACTACTACTACTACTACTACTACTGTGTTATAAGGATAAAGACTACTACTACTCTACTGTGTTATAAGGATAAAGATTACTACTACTACTACTACTACTACTACTGTGTTAAAAGGATAAAGACTACTACTACTACTACTACTACTACTACTGTGTTATAAGGATAAAGATTACTACTACTACTACTACTACTACTACTACTGTGTTAAAAGGATAAAGACTACTACTACTACTACTACTCTACTGTGTTATAAGGATAAAGACTACTACTACTACTACTACTACTGTGTTAAAAGGATAAAGACTACTACTACTACTACTACTACTACTGTGTTATAAGGATAAAGACTACTACTACTACTACTACTACTACTACTACTAATGTGTTATAAGGATAAAGAGTACTACTACTACTACTGTGTTAAAAGGATAAAGACTACTACTACTACTCTACTGTGTTATAAGGATAAAGACTACTACTACTACTACTACTACTACTACTGTGTTAAAAGGATAAAGACTACTACTGCTACTACTACTCTACTGTGTTATAAGGATAAAGATTACTACTACTACTACTACTACTACTGTGTTATAAGGATAAAGACTACTACTACTACTACTACTACTACTACTACTGTGTTATAAGGATAAAGATTACTACTACTACTACTACTACTGTGTTAAAAGGATAAAGACTACTACTACTACTACTATTCTACTGTGTTATAAGGATAAAGATTACTACTACTACTACTACTACTACTACTACTGTGTTAAAAGGATAAAGACTACTACTACTACTCTACTGTGTTATAAGGATAAAGACTACTACTACTACTACTACTACTACTACTACTGTGTTAAAAGGATAAAGACTACTACTACTACTACTCTACTGTGTTATAAGGATAAAGATTACTACTACTACTATTACTACTACTACTGTGTTAAAAGGATAAAGACTACTACTACTACTACTACTACTACTGTGTTAAAAGGATAAAGACTACTACTACTACTACTACTACTACTGTGTTAAAAGGATAAAGACTACTACTACTACTACTACTACTGTGTTATAAGGATAAAGACTACTACTACTACTCTACTGTGTTATAAGGATAAAGACTACTACTACTACTACTACTACTACTGTGTTAAAAGGATAAAGACTACTACTGCTACTACTACTACTACTACTGTGTTAAAAGGATAAAGACTACTACTGCTACTACTACTCTACTGTGTTATAAGGATAAAGATTACTATTACTACTACTACTACTACTGTGTTATAAGGATACAGACTACTACTACTACTACTACTACTACTACTACTGTGTTATAAGGATAAGATTACTACTACTACTACTACTACTGTGTTAAAAGGATAAAGACTACTACTACTACTACTACTACTGTGTTAAAAGGATAAAGACTACTACTACTACTACTACTACTACTACTCTACTGTGTTATAAGGAGAATGATTACTGTTACTCTACTATACTGTGATATAAGGATAAAGACTACTACTACTACTACTACTACTACTACTGTGTTAAAAGGATAAAGACTACTACTACTACTACTACTACTACTGTGTTAAAAGGATAAAGACTACTACTACTACTACTACTACTACTGTGTTAAAAGGATAAAGACTACTACTACTACTACTATTACTACTGTGTTAAAAGGATAAAGACTACTACTACTACTACTACTACTACTCTACTGTGTTATAAGGAGAATGATTACTGTTACTATACTGTGATATAAGGAGAATGATTACTGTTACTCTACTATACTGTGATATAAGGAGAATGATTACTGTTACTCTACTATACTGTGATATAAGGAGAATGATTACTGTTACTCTACTATACTGTGATATAAGGAGAATGATTACTGTTACTCTACTATACTGTGTTATAAGGAGAATGATTACTGTTACTCTACTCTACTGTGTTATAAGGAGAATGATTACTGTTACTCTACTCTACTGTGTTATAAGGAGAATGATTACTGTTACTCTACTCTACTGTGTTATAAGGAGAATGATTACTGTTACTCTACTATACTGTGTTATAAGGAGAATGATTACTGTTACTCTACTCTACTGTGTTATAAGGAGAATGATTACTGTTACTCTACTATACTGTGATATAAGGAGAATGATTACTGTTACTCTACTATACTGTGATATAAGGAGAATGATTACTGTTACTCTACTATACTGTGTTATAAGGAGAATGATTACTGTTACTCTACTATACTGTGATATAAGGAGAATGATTACTGTTACTCTACTATACTGTGATATAAGGAGAATGATTACTGTTACTCTACTATACTGTGATATAAGGAGAATGATTACTGTTACTCTACTATACTGTGTTATAAGGAGAATGATTACTGTTACTCTACTATACTGTGATATAAGGAGAATGATTACTGTTACTCTACTATACTGTGATATAAGGAGAATGATTACTGTTACTCTACTATACTGTGTTATAAGGAGAATGATTACTGTTACTCTACTATACTGTGATATAAGGAGAATGATTACTGTTACTCTACTATACTGTGATATAAGGAGAATGATTACTGTTACTCTACTATACTGTGTTATAAGGAGAATGATTACTGTTACTCTACTATACTGTGTTATAAGGAGAATGATTACTGTTACTCTACTATACTGTGATATAAGGAGAATGATTACTGTTACTCTACTATACTGTGATATAAGGAGAATGATTACTGTTACTCTACTATACTGTGATATAAGGAGAATGATTACTGTTACTCTACTCTACTGTGATATAAGGAGAATGATTACTGTTACTCTACTATACTGTGATATAAGGAGAATGATTACTGTTACTCTACTATACTGTGATATAAGGAGAATGATTACTGTTACTCTACTATACTGTGATATAAGGAGAATGATTACTGTTACTCTACTATACTGTGATATAAGGAGAATGATTACTGTTACTCTACTATACTGTGTTATAAGGAGAATGATTACTGTTACTCTACTATACTGTGATATAAGGAGAATGATTACTGTTACTCTACTATACTGTGATATAAGGAGAATGATTACTGTTACTCTACTATACTGTGTTATAAGGAGAATGATTACTGTTACTCTACTCTACTGTGATATAAGGAGAATGATTACTGTTACTCTACTATACTGTGATATAAGGAGAATGATTACTGTTACTCTACTATACTGTGATATAAGGAGAATGATTACTGTTACTCTACTATACTGTGATATAAGGAGAATGATTACTGTTACTCTACTATACTGTGATATAAGGAGAATGATTACTGTTACTCTACTCTACTGTGATATAAGGAGAATGATTACTGTTACTCTACTATACTGTGTTATAAGGATAATGATTACTGTTACTCTACTATACTGTGATATAAGGAGAATGATTACTGTTACTCTACTATACTGTGATATAAGGAGAATGATTACTGTTACTCTACTATACTGTGATATAAGGAGAATGATTACTGTTACTCTACTATACTGTGATATAAGGAGAATGATTACTGTTACTCTACTATACTGTGATATAAGGAGAATGATTACTGTTACTCTACTATACTGTGATATAAGGAGAATGATTACTGTTACTCTACTATACTGTGTTATAAGGAGAATGATTACTGTTACTCTACTATACTGTGATATAAGGAGAATGATTACTGTTACTCTACTCTACTGTGATATGAGGAGAATGATTACTGTTACTCTACTATACTGTGATATAAGGAGAATGATTACTGTTACTCTACTATACTGTGATATAAGGAGAATGATTACTGTTACTCTACTATACTGTGATATAAGGAGAATGATTACTGTTACTCTACTATACTGTGATATAAGGAGAATGATTAATGTTACTCTACTATACTGTGATATAAGGAGAATGATTACTGTTACTCTACTATACTGTGATATAAGGAGAATGATTACTGTTACTCTACTATACTGTGTTATAAGGAGAATGATTACTGTTACTCTACTATACTGTGATATAAGGAGAATGATTACTGTTACTCTACTCTACTGTGATATAAGGAGAATGATTACTGTTACTCTACTATACTGTGTTATAAGGAGAATGATTACTGTTACTCTACTATACTGTGATATAAGGAGAATGATTACTGTTACTCTACTATACTGTGATATAAGGAGAATGATTACTGTTACTCTACTATACTGTGTTATAAGGAGAATGATTACTGTTACTCTACTATACTGTGATATAAGGAGAATGATTACTGTTACTCTACTCTACTGTGATATAAGGAGAATGATTACTGTTACTCTACTATACTGTGATATAAGGAGAATGATTACTGTTACTCTACTATACTGTGATATAAGGAGAATGATTACTGTTACTCTACTATACTGTGATATAAGGAGAATGATTACTGTTACTCTACTATACTGTGATATAAGGAGAATGATTACTCTTACTCTACTATACTGTGATATAAGGAGAATGATTACTGTTACTCTACTATACTGTGATATAAGGAGAATGATTACTGTTACTCTACTATACTGTGATATAAGGAGAATGATTACTGTTACTCTACTATACTGTGATATAAGGAGAATGATTACTGGTACTCTACTATACTGTGATATAAGGAGAATGATTACTGTTACTCTACTATACTGTGATATAAGGAGAATGATTACTGTTACTCTACTATACTGTGATATAAGGAGAATGATTACTGTTACTCTACTATACTGTGATATAAGGAGAATGATTACTGTTACTCTACTATACTGTGATATAAGGAGAATGATTACTGTTACTCTACTATACTGTGATATAAGGAGAATGATTACTGTTACTCTACTATACTGTGTTATAAGGAGAATGATTACTGTTTACTATACTGTGATATAAGGAGAATGATTACTGTTACTCTACTCTACTGTGATATGAGGAGAATGATTACTGTTACTCTACTATACTGTGATATAAGGAGAATGATTACTGTTACTCTACTATACTGTGATATAAGGAGAATGATTACTGTTACTCTACTATACTGTGATATAAGGAGAATGATTACTGTTACTCTACTATACTGTGATATAAGGAGAATGATTAATGTTACTCTACTATACTGTGATATAAGGAGAATGATTACTGTTACTCTACTATACTGTGATATAAGGAGAATGATTACTGTTACTCTACTATACTGTGATATAAGGAGAATGATTACTGTTACTCTACTATACTGTGATATAAGGAGAATGATTACTGTTACTCTACTATACTGTGATATAAGGAGAATGATTACTGTTACTCTACTATACTGTGATATAAGGAGAATGATTACTGTTACTCTACTATACTGTGATATAAGGAGAATGATTACTGTTACTCTACTATACTGTGATATAAGGAGAATGATTACTGTTACTCTACTATACTGTGATATAAGGAGAATGATTACTGTTACTCTACTATACTGTGATATAAGGAGAATGATTACTGTTACTCTACTATACTGTGATATAAGGAGAATGATTACTGTTACTCTACTATACTGTGATATAAGGAGAATGATTACTGTTACTCTACTATACTGTGATATAAGGAGAATGATTACTGTTACTCTACTATACTGTGATATAAGGAGAATGATTACTGTTACTCTACTATACTGTGATATAAGGAGAATGATTACTGTTACTCTACTATACTGTGATATAAGGAGAATGATTACTGTTACTCTACTATACTGTGATATAAGGAGAATGATTACTGTTACTCTACTATACTGTGATATAAGGAGAATGATTACTGTTACTCTACTATACTGTGATATAAGGAGAATGATTACTGTTACTCTACTATACTGTGATATAAGGAGAATGATTACTGTTACTCTACTATACTGTGATATAAGGAGAATGATTACTGTTACTCTACTATACTGTGATATAAGGAGAATGATTACTGTTACTCTACTATACTGTGATATAAGGAGAATGATTACTGTTACTCTACTATACTGTGATATAAGGAGAATGATTACTGTTACTCTACTCTACTGTGTTATAAGGAGAATGATTACTGTTACTCTACTATACTGTGATATAAGGAGAATGATTACTGTTACTCTACTATACTGTGATATAAGGAGAATGATTACTGTTACTCTACTATACTGTAATATAAGGAGAATGATTACTGTTACTCTACTATACTGTGATATAAGGAGAATGATTACTGTTACTCTACTATACTGTGATATAAGGAGAATGATTACTGTTACTCTACTATACTGTGATATAAGGAGAATGATTACTGTTACTCTACTATACTGTGATATAAGGATAATGATTACTGTTACTCTACTATACTGTGTTATAAGGAGAATGATTACTGTTACTCTACTATACTGTGATATAAGGAGAATGATTACTGTTACTCTACTATACTGTGTTATAAGGAGAATGATTACTGTTACTCTACTATACTGTGTTATAAGGAGAATGATTACTGTTACTCTACTATACTGTGATATAAGGAGAATGATTACTGTTACTCTACTATACTGTGTTATAAGGAGAATGATTACTGTTACTCTACTATACTGTGATATAAGGAGAATGATTACTGTTACTCTACTATACTGTGATATAAGGAGAATGATTACTGTTACTCTACTAGACTGTGATATAAGGAGAATGATTACTGTTACTCTACTATACTGTGTTATAAGGAGAATGATTACTGTTACTCTACTATACTGTGTTATAAGGAGAATGATTACTGTTACTCTACTATACTGTGATATAAGGAGAATGATTACTGTTACTCTACTATACTGTGTTATAAGGAGAATGATTACTGTTACTCTACTATACTGTGTTATAAGGAGAATGATTACTGTTACTCTACTATACTGTGATATACTGTTATAAGAATAAAGACACAACTCAATAATACATACTTTTTTCATGTTCTAAATGAAAACGGAAAATGTGTTTTTTGTTTGACATTTTTTTGTTTTTCACAATATAAAACATACACATGCAAAGAAAAACATAGAGACGTTCACGAACATTCCTAACATCCCTCCTGCCCAGACCCACCAGCTCACACTCCCATCCCCCATGCCAGCATCAGTCTCTGCCACATGGCCTCAAACTGCACCATTTTGTTTCTCTCCCTCGCCCACACACTTTCAACATTTAGATAATAAATCATTTGACCTTTCCTTTGTGTTAGAGATGGAGGATTGGTTGATTTCCAGTTTTTAATTATACGTGTTTTCAAGATGATTGACAAGAAAAGTATGGTAGAAACCATCGGGTATCTCACCGCACCCTCATGTGCCATGTCTTGAAATATGCAGACAGACAGATTAAAAGTTCATTTACACTTTAATACTTCTGACAGACAACTTTTTAACTTCACCCATAACTTTTGGACTTTTTAGCATTCCCAGAAGGCATGAATTATTGAGGAAATGTGTATTTATGTGTAGTGTAGATTCTTCTTCAATGCTTCTTCAATAGATACTGTATATATTGTGAATATTACTCTGTCGTACTGTCATAAGGCATCGAGGTAAAGGCTAGAGCTGCCGCTTTCAAGGGGCGTTAGACTAATCCAGATGCTTATAAGAAATCCCGCTACGCCCTCAGACGAACCATCAAACAAGCAAAGCATCAATACAGGACTAAGATTGAATCCCACTACCCATGCTCTGATGCTCATCCGATGTGGCAGGGCTTGAAAACTATTACTGACTACAAAGGGAAACCCAGATGCGAGCTGCCCAGTGACGCGAGACTACCAGACGAGCTAAATGCTTTTAATGCTCGCTTCGAGGCAAGCAACACTGAATCATGCACGAGTGCACCAGCTGTTCTGGAAGACTGTGATAAAGCTCTCGTTAGCCGATGTGAACAAAACTTTTAAACAGGTCAACATTCACAAAGCCGCTGGGCCAGACGGATTACCAGGACGTGTACTCAAAGCATGCACGGACCAACTTTCAAGTGTCTTAACTGACATTTTCAACTTCTGCCTGACCAAGTCTGTAATACCTAAATGCTTCAAATAGACCACCATAGTCCATGTGCCCAAGGAAGCGAAGGTAACCTGCCTAAATGAAGAGAAGGTAACCTGCCTAAATGATTACCACCCCGTGGCGCTCACGTCGGTAGCCATGAAGTGCCTTGAAAGGCTGGTCATGGCTCACATAAACAGCATCCTCCCAAACACCCTAGACCCACTCCAATTCGCATACCGCCCCAACAGATCCACAGATGACGCAATCTCAATCGCACTCCACACTGCCCTTTCTCACCTGGACAAAAGGAAGACCTATGTGAGAATGATGTTCATTGACTACATCTCAGTGTTCAACACCATAGTGGGCAGGAAGCTCATCACTAAGCTAAGGACTCCGCGACTAAACAACTCCCTCTGCAACTGGATCCTGGACTTCCTGACGGGCCACCCGTAGATGGTAAGGGTAGGCAACAACACATCTGCCATGCTGATCCATAACACTGGTGCCCCTCAGGGGTGTGCCCCTCCTGTATTCCCTGTCCATACATGACTGCGTGGCCAAACACAACTCCAACACCATCATTAAGTTTGCTGATGACACAACAGTGGTAGGCCTGATCACCGGCAACGATGAGACAGCCTATAGGGGAGGAGGTCAGAAAACTGGCAGTGTGGACAACTGCCAGGACAACAACCTCTCCCCTCAAGGTGAGCAAGACTAAGAAGCTGATTGTGGACTACAGGAAAGCCCCCATTAACATCGACGGGACTGTAGTGGAGCGGGTTAAGAGTTTTGAGTTCCTTGGTGTCCACATCATCAACAAACTATCATGGTCCAAACATACCAAGACAGTCGTAAGAGGGCAGGACAAAACCTTTCTCCCCTCAGGAGACTGAAAAGATTTGGCATGGGTCCCCAGCACCTCAAAATGTTCTACAGCTCCACTATCGAGAGCATGCTGACCGGTTGCATCACCACCTGTTATGGAAACTTTTCGGCATCTGACCGTAAGGCGCTACAGAGGGTAGTGCAAACGGCCCAGTACATCACTGGGGCCAAGCTTTCTGCCATCCAGGACCTATTAATAAGTGGTTTCAAAGGAAAGCCAATAAAATTGCCAAAGACTCCAGTCACCCAAGTTATAGACTGTTTTCTCTGCTACTGCACGGCAAGTGGTACCGGAGCGTCAAGTCTAGGACCAAACGGCTCCTCGACAGCTTCTACCCCTAAGCCATAAGACTGCTGGCTGAACAATTCATAAGATCGCCACCGGACAATTTATATTGACACCCCCCCACCTCCCTTTTGTACACTGCTGCTACTAGCAGACTCGGCACCGGTGCCCCTGTATATAGCCTTCACACTGACTCGGCACCGGTACCCCTGTATATAGCCTTCACACTGACTCGGTACCGGTGCCCCCTGTATATAGCCTCCACACTGACTCGGTACCGGTGCCCCCTGTATATAGCTTTCACACTGACTCGGTACCGGTACCCCCTGTATATAGCCTCCACACTGACTCGGTACCGGTGCCCCCTGTATATAGATTTCACACTGACTCAGTACCGGTGCCCCCTGTATATAGCCTTCACACTGACTCGGTACCGGCACCCCCTGTATATAGCCTCCACACTGACCCGGTACCGGTGCCCCCTGTATATAGCTTTCACACTGACTCAGTACCGGTGCCCCCTGTATATAGCCTTCACACTGACTCGGTACCGGTACCCCCTGTATATAGCCTTCACACTGACTCGGTACCTGTACGCACGCACAAACAAACACACACACACACACATGTACACACGCACAAACAAACACACACACACACATGTACGCACGCACGCACAAACACACACACACACATGTACACACTCTGAACATTGAGGAAGAACAGGGCTCTCAGTAATTGTTGATGAGTTGAAATCTCTTTGGGACACTCATTATGTCTTGACAGAGAGTTAAACTGGTGAAACGATTCACTAAACTGTGAATATAAAGGTCTTACACATTTGTGAAACCTGTTTTGAAAAAAACACGTCATCATACTGCAGTAACTGTTGTGGGAGAAGAGAAGAAGGTTTTATTGCCTATAAAGTGCACTACTTTCAACCAGGGTCTATAGGGCTCTGGTCAAAAGTAGAGCCCTTTGTAGGGAATAGGAAGCCATTTGGGAACAACAAATGTCTCATCTATGGCAGAGCTATTCTGAAGGAGAGTTTGACCTGCTACAGGGGCAAAGGAAAGGGTTGTATTTTTAAACAGAGAATAGAAATGCCAAGAGAACATCAAAGACGGTGTTCGTTTTACCCATGGCTGGGATACTGAGGCTTTAGGTCTTTGCCAGCTTCCCCCCAGTGATTGAGTGTGTGTGTGTGTGTGTGTGTGTGTGTGTGTGTGTGTGTGTGTGTGTGTGTGTGTGTGTGTGTGTGTGTGTGTGTGCGTGCGTGCGTGCGTGTGTTTGCGTGCGTGCGCTTGTGCGTGTGTGTGTGTGCGCGTGTGTGTGTTTGCGTGCGTGCGCATGTGCGTGCGTGCGCGCGTGTGTGTGTGTGTAAAAACATCATGCCATTGTTGTTGTCAATAGCCCTTGGTCCATCCTCTGGCCTGTAGTTTTGGGCTCTCCCAAACGTGAGCTGAAAGAGACAGGAGTTCTTGTTCCTCAACCAACAATCCTGACACATGGAACTAACATTTGGCAGGTTGGTACCCACCATATCACTGTTGCCTGCAGTAACAGCAAATATCTCCATTTCCTTTGTAGGTTGCGTTGCTAAACCCCATTACAATGTTGATTAATCCTTTGAACTTGTTTTTGTAAAGAGGTCTTCTGAAGAAATGGGGAAGGGTTCAGTAGCACTTTTACATTCCAGCTCAGAATAGAGGGTAACAACCACAGAGATCCTATTCAATTATCCTAGTAAAAATGTAATTTTATGGTAATAACATAATAATAAAGTGAAATAAAGTGAAAACTAGTTTTAAAGACTTCCTGTTTTCTCATAATATACATATAATTGATTGCTTGGTAATAATAATAATAATTGATATATATATGTATATATATATATATATATATATATTTGTTTGTCTTTTTGTCTTCACTGCTTGGTCTGCGCTGTTCTAGGATCAGATCCCCTATGTCATATAATCTTAATCATTATGGTCTATGAGGCAAAACTGATCCTAGATCAGCACTCAAACTATAAAACATGATTTATGAATACACGCCCTGATTAAGGTTTTTGGAGGTTTTTGGTAGCATCACCATCACTGTAGCATCACCTTCCATAGAGATGGAAAGAGGGCACACCTCTCTATCTGGAAAGAGGGCATACCTCCCTATCTATCTCCATCTCACGCCCTAATTAAGGTTTTTGGAGACTGTAGCATCACCTTCCATAGAGATGGAAAGAGGGCACACCTCTCTATCTGGAAAGAGGGCATACCTCCCTATCTATCTCCATCTCACGCCCTGATTAAGGTTTTTGGAGACTGTAGCATCACCTTCCATAGAGATGGAAAGAGGGCACACCTCTCTATCTGGAAAGATGGCACACCTCCCTATCTATCTCCATCTCATGCCCTGATTAAGGTTTTTGGAGACTGTAGCATCACCTTCCATAGAGATGGAAAGAGGGCACACCTCTCTATCTGGAAAGAGGGCACACCTCTCTATCTGGAAAGAGGGCATACCTCCCTATCTATCTCCATCTCATGCCCTGATTAAGGTTTTTGGAGACTGTAGCATCACCTTCCATAGAGATGGAAAGAGGGCACACCTCCCTATCTATCTCCATCTCACGCCCAGATTAAGGTTTTTGGAGACTGTAGCATCACCTTCCATAGAGATGGAAAGAGAGCACACCTCTCTATCTGGAAAGAGGGCACACCTCCCTATCTATCTCCATCTCATGCCCTGATTAAGGTTTTTGGAGACTGTAGCATCACCTTCCATAGAGATGGAAAGAGGGCACACCTCTCTATCTGGAAAGAGGGCACACCTCCCTATCTATCTCCATCTCACGCCCTGATTAAGGTTTTTGGAGACTGTAGCATCACCTTCCATAGAGATGGAAAGAGGGCACACCTCTCTATCTGGAAAGAGGGCACACCTCCCTATCTATCTCCATCTCATGCCCTGATTAAGGTTTTTGGAGACTGTAGCATCACCTTCCATAGAGATGGAAAGAGGGCACACCTCCCTATCTATCTCCATCTCATGCCCTGATTAAGGTTTTTGGAGACTGTAGCATCACCTTCCATAGAGATGGAAAGAGGGCACACCTCTCTATCTGGAAAGAGGGCATACCTCCCTATCTATCTCCATCTCACGCCCTGATTAAGGTTTTTGGAGACTGTAGCATCACCTTCCATAGAGATGGAAAGAGGGCACACCTCTCTATCTGGAAAGAGGGCACACCTCCCTATCTATCTCCATCTCATGCCCTGATTAAGGTTTTTGGAGACTGTAGCATCACCTTCCATAGAGATGGAAAGAGGGCACACCTCCCTATCTATCTCCATCTCATGCCCTGATTAAGGTTTTTGGAGACTGTAGCATCACCTTCCATAGAGATGGAAAGAGGGCACACCTCTCTATCTGGAAAGAGGGCACACCTCCCTATCTATCTCCATCTCACGCCCTGATTAAGGTTTTTGGAGACTGTAGCATCACCTTCCATAGAGATGGAAAGAGGGCACACCTCTTTATCTGGAAAGAGGGCACACCTCCCTATCTATCTCCATCTCATGCCCTGATTAAGGTTTTTGGAGACTGTAGCATCACCTTCCATAGAGATGGAAAGAGGGCACACCTCTCTATCTGGAAAGAGGGCACACCTCCCTATCTATCTCCATCTCACGCCCTGATTAAGGTTTTTGGAGACTGTAGCATCACCTTCCATAGAGATGGAAAGAGGGCACACCTCTCTATCTATCTCCATCTCACGCCCTGATTAAGGTTTTTGGAGACTGTAGCATCACCTTCCATAGAGATGGAAAGAGGGCACACCTCTCTATCTATCTCCATCTCACGCCCTGATAAAGGTTTTTGGAGACTGTAGCATCACCTTCCATAGAGATGGAAAGAGGGCACACCTCCCTATCTATCTCCATCTCACGCCCTGATAAAGGTTTTTGGAGACTGTAGCATCACCTTCCATAGAGATGGAAAGAGGGCACACCTCTCTATCTGGAAAGAGGGCACACCTCCCTATCTATCTCCATCTCACGCCCTGATTAAGGTTTTTGGAGACTGTAGCATCACCTTCCATAGAGATGGAAAGAGGGCACACCTCTCTATCTGGAAAGAGGGCACACCTCCCTATCTATCTCCATCTCATGCCCTGATTAAGGTTTTTGGAGACTGTAGCATCACCTTCCATAGAGATGGAAAGAGGGCACACCTCTCTATCTGGAAAGAGGGCACACCTCCCTATCTATCTCCATCTCACGCCCTGATTAAGGTTTTTGGAGACTGTAGCATCACCTTCCATAGAGATGGAAAGAGGGCACACCTCTCTATCTATCTCCATCTCACGCCCTGATTAAGGTTTTTGGAGACTGTAGCATCACCTTCCATAGAGATGGAAAGAGGGCACACCTCTCTATCTATCTCCATCTCACGCCCTGATAAAGGTTTTTGGAGACTGTAGCATCACCTTCCATAGAGATGGAAAGAGGGCACACCTCCCTATCTATCTCCATCTCACGCCCTGATAAAGGTTTTTGGAGACTGTAGCATCACCTTCCATAGAGATGGAAAGAGGGCACACCTCTCTATCTATCTCTATGGGTCATTTCCCATGATGCCACGCTCCATTACTTACACATAGCTATGTCTAGCTGGGAGAAATACATTCATCCTCGTGGATACATCCACATTATGTATCACTGTCCCTGGCTGCAGCAGCTTTCTAACTGTCCAGCACCTACGTACCAGACCTGGGTTCAAATACTATTTGAAATCTTTCAAATCCTTTAGAGTGTTTGCTCTAGCCTGGCTGGAGTGCCAGATGGGGCGGGGTTTGCACTTCTAAGAACATTCTGTAGATTCTATTGCGTCACGGAAGCTCAATCAAACCTAGCTCAAGTATTAGAAATGATCTCAAATAGTATTTGAACTCAGGTCTGCTACCTCTCTGTATTACATCGTACTGCGTCACACGTTCCTGTCACATATCACTGTCTACAACTACGTCACTCATGGCACCCTATTCCCTCTACTTTTGACTAGAGACTTTTGGGCCCTGGTGAAAAGTAGTGCACTAGATAGGGAATATGGTGGTATTTGTGATGCACTTACATTTCAATGTGACGTTTGAGCTTTGGTTTAACCAGGAGGACAATTACACCCTACTGCATAACTCACAGCACCTCTATCAGTGAGTCCACTGTGTCACATCACTATAATGGACGCCATGAATTAAACTGCCTGTTGAGTTTTGTTGGTGTCCGTCGGCGAACGGCAGAGAAACAGTAATTACTGGCTATTACAATCCTATGTTTACAGTCCCAGATGTATATATATAGCATGTAGTATAATTGCTGCTTGCCAGCCATTACCTAGATGGAGTGTATTTCTGACCCAGCCTTTTAGTGAGTAAGGGCAAGCTGTGATTACAGCCTTTCATTCAGGGTTTAATAGAAGCTATAACCCATAGTTTATTTCGAAATGGGACAATAACACTCTCACATGAAACAAATTGACAAACTTTATATTTCATAAGGCACTTATAAGATGATTAAATGTATATCAACTGGAATACAGTGGGCTAGACACAATCATTGCAATGAATGTTCAAACATGTACGACCTTTCAGCATGTCAAAAATCTATCCGAACCTTTGTCTTACAACAACATTGTCAGGGGACTTACCAAGTAAAAATAAATCATTGTCAGAATGTCAAGTTAGAATGAAAAATAAATTAAACTTTCACCGTGTGTGAAGGAAGACAAGACACGTCAGAAAAGCCCATTCATCTATTCGCATTTATGAGCCAAATTCATTTTGTTGGAGTATGAAGTGGACAGTTTGTCTCCTTATGGGATCTAAACTAAATCATTTAGGGATCTAAACTACAGTGTGACAGGGTCCAAGTACCTGAGAGGATCCCATTTAAATACTATCAGAACCTGATATTGGGATCTAAACTACAGTGTAAATACTATCAGAACCTGATATTGGGATCTAAACTACAGTGTAAATACTATCAGAACCTGATATTGGGATCTAAACTACAGTGTGACAGGGTCCAAGTACCTGAGAGGATCCCATTTAAATACTTTCAGAACCTGATATTGGGATCTAAACTACAGTGTGAATACTATCAGAACCTGATATTGGGACCTAAACTACAGTGTGAATACTATCAGAACCTGATATTGGGACCTAAACTACAGTGTGACAGGGTCCAAGTACCTGAGAGGATCCCATTCAAATACTTTCAGAACCTGATATTGGGACCTAAACTACAGTGTGACAGGGTCCAAGTACCTGAGAGGATCCCATTCAAATACTATCAGAACCTGATATTGGGATCTAAACTACAGTGTGAATACTATCAGAACCTGATATTGGGACCTAAACTACAGTGTGACAGGGTCCAAGTACCTGAGAGGATCCCATTTAAATACTATCAGAACCTGATATTGGGATCTAAACTACAGTGTGACAGGGTCCAAGTACCTGAGAGGATCCCATTTAAATACTATCAGAACCTGATATTGGGATCTAAACTACAGTGTGAATACTATCAGAACCTGATATTGGGACCTAAACTACAGTGTGACAGGGTCCAAGTACCTGAGAGGATCCCATTCAAATACTATCAGAACCTGATATTGGGATCTAAACTACAGTGTAAATACTATCAGAACCTGATATTGGGACCTAAACTAAAGTGTGACAGGGTCCAAGTATTATGTGACCCTGCTGGTCATCCATGAACGTTTGAACAAATGAATTCCCAAGTACTGTTATAATGTCCACCTGGAACAGCCAGAAGAGGACTGGCCACCCCTCATAGCCTGGTTCCTCCCTAGGTTTCTTCATAGGTTCCTGCCTTCTAGGGAGTTTTTCCTAGACACACTGCTTTCTACATCTGCTTTGCTTGCTGTTTGTGGTTTTAGGCTGTGTTTCTGTTTAAGCACTTTGTGACATGTGCTGATGTAAAAATGACTTTATAAAGACATTTGATTTGATTTGAAAGTACCTGAGAGGATCACATTGAAATAATATCAGAACGTTATATAGGGATATAGTGTCCTTGTGTGAACTCTGTGGACTAAATGCACAGGTCACTGACAGGTTTGGCTCACATCTACAGTATAATAGTCTTCAGGCATACAGCAGCTGCAGGAGGGAAGCTCTGTCCTTCTCATGTGACCACAAAGTACCTGTGGGGATTTCCTTTTTTTGGGGGGGGGTTTCATTAGCTGATAGGTCGTTCAAACCTATCGTACTTTAGTTCCACTGAGTTTGATAAAGCTTCTCTGGCAGGAATCAGCATAAGACAATGAGTTGGTCAAACTAGTGGTTATTCACTTTTTTCCCCTATATATTTCACATGCTTTGGCAATGGAAACATATGTTTATCATGCCAATAAAGCCCTTTGAGTTGAATTGATTTGAGAGAGAGAGAGAGAGAGAGAGAGAGAGAGAGAGAGAGAGAGAGAGAGAGAGAGAGAGAGCAACAGACACTGCTCTTATTGAGCCAACTCCCCTGTATTGAGCCAAGTCTGAAATTACAATCATTAATTTAAAACGTTTTACGAAACCAACTAGCCAGCCTGACCTCCGTTCTTAACAAATTGTCAGTGTTGAATATAGACATACTAGGCATATCTACAATGTCCTTCGCACTTGAGTCATATAATGCATCATAGTGATCTATAATAAGTATGTTATAAACTAATTAAATTCCACAAACAGGAAACATCATGAACCGGCCGACTAGTTGACAGACAAGTTAGTATTAAAGCCATTTTCAGCAACTGACACACAACTTGTTTGCCTCTTTCAAAATGGTCTCAGGCGGACTGAAATGAAAATCCACATGAAAAGCATGTGTTCTGTGTTTCCTCTCTTTTGAGGGAAAATGAAGATAGCGGAGCCATTACGATTGCTCTGTGGGAGCCAGAAACGTATGACTGTGCCCCAAACCGCATCCTATTCACTATGTAGTGCACTACTTTTGGTCAGGGCCCATAGGAAATCCCATAGGGCTCTGGTCAGAAGTAGTGCACTAAACAGGGAAGAGGGTGCCATTTGGGGCAAATTGTATGATTTGGAGGGGATCTGCTGTTTGCTTCGATGAAAATGAGCCTTGATGAGATACACAGAAAGCTGTTCAAAGAAGACCAGGTAATTGCTATGCACCAGTTTCTATGAACCCTGAGTCTACATCCCAAATGGCACCCTATTCCCTATGAAGTGCATTACTTTGGACTAGGACCCATAGGTCTCTGGTCAAAAGTAGTGAACTTGAGGAAATAGGGTTCCATATGCGAGCCATCCTGTGTCTATCTCAGAATGGGGAATTAATATGGATAACAGTTGGAGAAAGTCTATCGCCAAATGTGGAAACACACATCTTTGTTTGCTATATCTGAGAGTGCCTGTTGATGTGATTTAGGTAGTTAGTCATGTAATAATGCATGATTTATTTTAGGGTATGAAATATTGGAGCAGAAGGAGTATATTTTGAAGAGCTGAAGGGAAATATAACACCCTGAAAACAATGATAACTGTGACAGCTGTGTATCTGTGTGAGAAGTGGCAAACAATGATAACTGTGACATCTGTGTGAGAAGTGGCAAACAATGATAACTGTGACAGCTGTGTGTCTGTGTGAGAAGTGGCAAACAATGATCACTGTGTATCTGTGTGATAAGTGACAAACAATGATAACTGTGGCAGCTGTGTATCTGTGTGAGAAGTGGCAAACAATGATAACTGTGACAGCTGTGTGTCTGTGTGAGAAGTGAAAAACAATGATAACTGTGTATCTGTGTGATAAGTGACAAACAATGATTACTGTGACAGCTGTGTATCTGTGTGAGAAGTGAAATACAATGATAACTGTGACAGCTGTGTAGCTGTGTGAGAAGTGAAATACAATGATAACTGTGACTGCTGTGTATCTGTGTGAGAAGTGAAAAACAA
The DNA here is from genome assembly GCF_034236695.1 of Oncorhynchus nerka. NCBI lineage: Eukaryota > Metazoa > Chordata > Actinopteri > Salmoniformes > Salmonidae > Oncorhynchus > Oncorhynchus nerka. Next base: position 21,040 of record NW_027039792.1, on the reverse strand, counting down.
TGATAACTGTGTATCTGTGTGATAATTGACAAACAATGATAACTGTGACTGCTGTGTATCTGTGTGATAAGTGACAAACAATGATAACTGTGACAGCTGTGTAGTGTGAGAAGTGGCAAACAATGTGAAACATAGGCATATTGTACAGCATAACAGCTACTGTTCAAAACACTGAGTGGGCGGAAAGTACTCTGTTTCTGCCTGATTATATTTCTGTCTACCTGACAATCTCACCAGCAGTGGTGTAAAGTACTGAAGTAAAAAATACTCTAAAGTACTACTTAAGTCATTTTTGGGGGTATCTATACTTTACTATTTATATTTTTGGCAACTTTTACTTTTACTTCACTACATTCCTAAAGAAAATAATGTACTTTCTAATCCATACATTTCCCCTGACAACCCAAAGTACTTGTTACATTTTGACAGGAAAATGGTCCAATTCCAAGAATCCCTGGTCATCCATACTGCCTCTGATCTGGCGGACTCCAATGCTTCGTTTGTAAATGATGTCTGAGTGTTGGAGTGTGCCCCTGGCTATCCATAAATATAATAAAAACAAGAAAATGCTGCCGTTTGCTTTGCTTAACATAAGGAAGTTGAAATGATTTCTTACTTCTACTTTTGATACTTAAGTACATATAAAACCAAATACTTTTAGATTTTTACTCAGGTAGTATTTTACTGGGTGACTTGTACTTTTAATTGAGTCATTCTCTATTAAGGTATGTTTACTTTTACTCAAGTATGACGATTGAGTAGTTTTTCCTCCACTGCTCACCAGTCATCAGAAAGTATGTTACTGCTAATCTGTGCTTCATTGTAAAGCATACAGTATTTCTGATATACAGAATACTAAAAAGCACAATATGAAAAGGGATTCATGTAAACCATTTAGAGGGAATGTTTGAGCCTGGAATGCAAATAACCGTTAGCGATGTGATGCAACACACTGAAACATCACCGCTTGGCCTAGATATACTATACTAATTCAATAAATCTGCACTGGCATTTCTTCATATGCTAATGCCTTTAATGAAAAGAAGCAGAAATGAGATTTGTATGTATTAGGTGTTTGTTGTAAAATTGTTAGATATTACTTGTTAGATATTGTTGCAGTATCGGAACTAGAAGCACAAACATTTCACTCCCAATAACATCTGCTAAAAACGTGGATTTGACCAATAACATTTGATTTGATTTGATAAGAAGCAGAAATTCTATGTTAATATGAATAAAAACACAACAGTCCTTTCTGCAGATGCTAGACCATACACAGTGTAAAAGGTAAAGGATGGGTGACAACAGGGGTGGAAGGTAGCTTAGTGGTTAGAGCGTTGGACCAGTAACCCAATGGTTGCTGGATCAAATCCCCGAGCTGACAAGGTATTAAAAATCTGTCGTTCTGCCCTGAACACGGCAGTTAACCCACTGTTCCCCAGAAGGCTGTCATTGTAAATAAGGGCTTGTTCTTAAATGACTTGCCTGGCTAAATTAAAACATTAAATAGTTATTGTACATGAGAAATGCTTCTTAATAGTCACCATGTTAAATAAAGTCAATAAATGAATTGACATTACACAAGGGAAACATTACAGGAGATGTATAAATGAGATGTAGTATATACTCTTGGACACATAGCTATGTTTTATTATATCTATCTAATGCAGGTTGTGGTCATGTTGTTGGTCAAATTAGAACATGTTCATTTGTATAGTTGTATAATTTATTATTATTATAATTATTATAGGCCCTACTGAACCTTAAACAGACCGTTAAACTGTGAACTAACTGTAAGACAGTCCATACAGTCAGATGGCCTATTGGACAGAATTTGTGTGTGTGTGCTTTTGCTTAGTTACGTGTTTGCATATCTCATTTCCTTGCAGTGTGCACTGCAGGCTCGAAGAACCTGATTTACACATTGCATGAAATGTAAGAAGGTAGAACATTTAAATATTTATAATTCCCCCATTGCAGTCAGGACTGCCTTTCTTGGGCACCCAGATTGGAAGGCTTACAGAAATTCAGAATTTGAATGCATCTCAAATGAATAGCTATATTTAGATGGTTCATATTGAAACAGAAACCTATTGCTTCAGGACCACTGGTGGTGGTTTCAAAATGGAGGCACCAGTATGGGGAGACATTGGTTTTAATTAAGGGGTTTATAAGTAGGTTATGAACTGTTAAAGATAGTTCAAACATATAAAAATAATAAATAGTTAATACAGTGGTTTAAATGGTGTGATTTGTTATTTTAATGACAGTCATTCGACTGGTTCTGTCATTTCTTGATTTCTTATTTAGATTTTTTGTTATGTGTCTATTAGTATTGTATTTGTGAGACATTCTACTGCCCTGTTGGAGCTGGTAACATAAGACATTCTACTGCCCTGTTGGAGCTGGTAACATAAGACATTCTACTGCCCTGTTGGAGCTGGTAACATAAGACATTCTACTGCCCTGTTAGAGCTGGTAACATAAGACATTCTACTGCCCTGTTGGAGCTGGTAACATAAGACATTCTACTGCCCTGTTAGAGCTGGTAACATAAGACATTCTACTGCCCTGTTGGAGCTGGTAACATAAGACATTCTACTGCCCTGTTAGAGCTGGTAACATAAGACATTCTACTGCCCTGTTGGAGCTGATAACATAAGACATTCTACTGCCCTGTTAGAGCTGGTAACATAAGACATTCTACTGCCCTGTTAGAGCTGGTAACATAAGACATTCTACTGCCCTGTTGGAGCTGGTAACATAAGACATTCTACTGCCCTGTTGGAGCTGGTAACATAAGACATTCTACTGCCCTGTTGGAGCTGGTAACATAAGACATTCTACTGCCCTGTTGGAGCTGGTAACATAAGACATTCTACTGCCCTGTTGAGCTGGTAACATAAGACATTCTACTGCCCTGTTGGAGCTGGTAACATAAGACATTCTACTGCCCTGTTGGAGCTGGTAACATAAGACATTCTACTGCCCTGTTGGAGCTGGTAACATAAGACATTCTACTGCCCTGTTGGAGCTGGTAACATAAGACATTCTACTGCCCTGTTAGAGCTGGTAACATAAGACATTCTACTGCCCTGTTGGAGCTGGTAACATAAGACATTCTACTGCCCTGTTGGAGCTGGTAACATAAGACATTCTACTGCCCTGTTTGAGCTGGTAACATAAGACATTCTACTGCCCTGTTGGAGCTGGTAACATAAGACATTCTACTGCCCTGTTAGAGCTGGTAACATAAGACATTCTACTGCCCTGTTGGAGCTGGTAACATAAGACATTCTACTGCCCTGTTGGAGCTGGTAACATAAGACATTCTACTGCCCTGTTGGAGCTGGTAACATAAGACATTCTACTGCCCTGTTGGAGCTGGTAACATAAGACATTCTACTGCCCTGTTGGAGCTGGTAACATAAGACATTCTACTGCCCTGTTGGAGCTGGTAACATAAGACATTATACTGCCCTGTTGGAGCTGGTAACATAAGACATTCTACTGCCCTGTTGGAGCTGGTAACATAAGACATTCTCCTGCCCTGTTGGAGCTGGTAACATAAGACATTCTACTGCCCTGTTGAGCTGGTAACATAAGACATTCTACTGCCCTGTTGGAGCTGGTAACATAAGACATTCTACTGCCCTGTTGAGCTGGTAACATAAGACATTCTACTGCCCTGTTGGAGCTGGTAACATAAGACATTCTCCTGCCCTGTTAGAGCTGGTAACATAAGACATTCTACTGCCCTGTTGGAGCTGGTAACATAAGACATTCTACTGCCCTGTTGGAGCTGGTAACATAAGACATCTCTACTGCCCTGTTGGAGCTGGTAACATAAGACATTCTACTGCCCTGTTGGAGCTGGTAACATAAGACATTCTACTGCCCTGTTGGAGCTGGTAACATAAGACATTCTACTGCCCTGTTAGAGCTGGTAACATAAGCTGGACATTCTACTGCCCTGTTGGAGCTGGTAACATAAGACATTCTACTGCCCTGTTGGAGCTGGTAACATAAGACATTCTACTGCCCTGTTGGAGCTGGTAACATAAGACATTCTACTGCCCTGTTGGAGCTGGTAACATAAGACATTCTACTGCCCTGTTAGAGCTGGTAACATAAGACATTCTACTGCCCTGTTAGAGCTGGTAACATAAGACATTCTACTGCCCTGTTGGAGCTGGTAACATAAGACATTCTACTGCCCTGTTGGAGCTGGTAACATAAGACATTCTACTGCCCTGTTGGAGCTGGTAACATAAGACATTCTACTGCCCTGTTGGAGCTGGTAACATAAGACATTCTACTGCCCTGTTGGAGCTGGTAACATAAGACATTCTACTGCCCTGTTGGAGCTGGTAACATAAGACATTCTACTGCCCTGTTGGAGCTGGTAACATAAGACATTCTACTGCCCTGTTGGAGCTGGTAACATAAGACATTCTACTGCCCTGTTGGAGCTGGTAACATAAGACATTCTACTGCCCTGTTAGAGCTGGTAACATAAGACATTCTACTGCCCTGTTTGAGCTGGTAACATAAGACATTCTACTGCCCTGTTGGAGCTGGTAACATAAGACATTCTACTGCCCTGTTTGAGCTGGTAACATAAGACATTCTACTGCCCTGTTGGAGCTGGTAACATAAGACATTCTACTGCCCTGTTAGAGCTGGTAACATAAGACATTCTACTGCCCTGTTGGAGCTGGTAACATAAGACATTCTACTGCCCTGTTGGAGCTGGTAACATAAGACATTCTACTGCCCTGTTGGAGCTGGTAACATAAGACATTCTACTGCCCTGTTGGAGCTGGTAACATAAGACATTCTACTGCCCTGTTGGAGCTGGTAACATAAGACATTCTACTGCCCTGTTGGAGCTGGTAACATAAGACATTCTACTGCCCTGTTGGAGCTGGTAACATAAGACATTCTACTGCCCTGTTGGAGCTGGTAACATAAGACATTCTACTGCCCTGGTAACATGTTGGAGCTGGTAACATAAGACATTCTACTGCCCTGTTGGAGCTGGTAACATAAGACATTCTACTGCCCTGTTGGAGCTGGTAACATAAGACATTCTACTGCCCTGTTGGAGCTGGTAACATAAGACATTCTACTGCCCTGTTGGAGCTAGTAACATAAGACATTCTCCTGCCCTGTTAGAGCTGGTAACATAAGACATTCTACTGCCCTGTTGGAGCTGGTAACATAAGACATTCTACTGCCCTGTTGGAGCTGGTAACATAAGACATTCTACTGCCCTGTTGGAGCTAGTAACATAAGACATTCTACTGACTGCCCTGTTGGAGCTGGTAACATAAGACATTCTACTGCCCTGTTGGAGCTGGTAACATAAGACATTCTACTGCCCTGTTGGAGCTGGTAACATAAGACATTCTACTGCCCTGTTGGAGCTGATAGCATAAGACATTCTACTGACTGCCCTGTTGGAGCTGGTAACACAAGACATTCTACTACTCTGTCGGAGCGGGTAACATAAGACATTCTACTGCCCTGTTGGAGCTGGTAACACAAGACATTCTACTGCCCTGTTGGAGCTTATAACATAACACATTCTACTGCCCTGTTGGAGCTGGTAACACAATACATTCTACTGCCCTGTTGGAGCTGGTAACACAAGACATTCTACTGCCCTGTTGGAGCTGATAACATAAGACATTCTACTGCCCTGGTGGAGCTGGTAACAAGACATTCTACGGCCCAGTTGGAGCTGGTAACATAAGACATTCTACTGCCCTGGTGGAGCTGGTAACAAGACATTCTACTGCCCTGATGGGTAACATAAGACATTCTAGCTGGCTGGTAACATAAGACATTCTACTGCCCTGTTGGAGCTGGTAACATAAGACATTCTACTGCCCAGTTGGAGCTGATAACATAACACATTCTACTGCCCTGGTGGAGCTGGTGACAAGACATTCTACTGCCCTGTTGGAGCTGGTAACATAAGACATTCTACTGCCCAGTTGGAGCTGATAACATAACACATTCTACTGCCCTGTTGGAGCTGGTAACATAAGAAGACATTCTACTGCCCTGTTGGAGCTGGTAACATAAGACATTCTACTGCCCTGTTGGAGCTGGTAACATAAGACATTCTACTGCCCTGTTGGAGCTGGTAACATAAGACATTCTACTGCCCTGTTGGAGCTAGTGACATAAGACATTCTACTGCCCTGTTGGAGCTGGTAACATAAGACATTCTACTGCCCTAAGACATTCTACTGCCCTGTTGGAGCTGGTAACATAAGACATTCTACTGCCCTGTTGGAGCTGGTAACATAAGACATTCTACTGCCCTGTTGGAGCTGGTAACATAAGACATTCTACTGCCCTGTTGGAGCTGGTAACATAAGACATTCTACTGCCCTGTTGGAGCTGGTAACATAAGACATTCTACTGCCCTGTTGGGAGCTGGTAACATAAGACATTCTACTGCCCTGTTGGAGCTGGTAACATAAGACATTCTACTGCCCTGTTGGAGCTGGTAACATAAGACATTCTACTCCCCTGTTGGAGCTGGTAACATAAGACATACTCTGTTACTGCCCTGCCCTGTTGGAGCTGATAACATAAGACATTCTACTGCCCTGTTGGAGCTGGTAACATAAGACATTCTACTGCCCTGTTGGAGCTGATAGCATAAGACATTCTACTGCCCTGTTGGAGCTGGTAACATAAGACATTCTACTGCCCTGTTGGAGCTGGTAACATAAGACATTCTACTGCCCTGTTGGAGCTGGTAACATAAGCATTTCACTGCACCTGATATAACACCTGCAAATCTGTGTACGTGACCAATACATTTTTGAAACACTTTAAATACTGTATCTGTATGACCTCTGTCTAATCTTTGTACTCATGTGATCTAGTATGTCTGGAATGTCTGGAGGGGAAATGACACTCTTTTCTGGCTCTCCCTTTCCCCTCTAACAGGGCTTTGGTCCCCCAGGACGCCCTGGTGCTTCCACAATGGCACCCCTATTCCCTATTTAGTGAACTACTTTTGACCAGGGCCAATAGGGCTCTGGTCAGAAGTAGTACACTATATAGAGGATATAGAGTCATTTGGGATGCAGCCCCTGTCTGCCTCTGGGAGATGGTGGCCCTTGATTTGTTATGTCTCCTCATGCAGAGAGGACTGCAGAAGCGAAGCACCTGGAAACTTTTCATGCTGGCCCTCAAAGGTTATAGTGGTTGTCATCTCTTTTCTCACAGCGTCAATTCTATTTTAAAACAGCATGTGAAAGTATATTCCAGATTCAGGGATTCAAGTAGGTGTACTAAAAGAACACAAGAGAGCGTTCAGGTTTTTTAACATGGGGGAGTGGGCAATACAGGGGGGCTTGATGATTGCCCCCAGTCCAAGCCATGTAGGGTGGCTTGATGAATGCCCCCAGTCCAAGCCATGAAGGGTGGCTTGATGATTGCCCCCAGTCCAAGCCATGAAGGGTGGCTTGATGATTGCCCCCAGTCCAAGCCATGAGGGGTGGCTTGATGAATGCCCCCAGTCCAAGCCATGAAGGGTGGCTTGATGAATGCCCCCAGTCCAAGCCATGAGGGTGGCTTGATGAATGCCCCAGTCCAAGCCATGAGGGTGGCTTGATGAATGCAGTCCCCAGTCCGAGCCATGAAGGGTGGCTTTGATGAATGCCCCCAGTCCAAGCCATGAAGGGTGGCTTGATGAATGCCCCAGTCCAAGCCATGAAGGGTGGCTTGATGATTGCCCTCAGTCCAAGCCATGAGGGGTGGCTTGATGAATGCCCCCAGTCCAAGCCATGAGGGTGGCTTGATGAATACCCCCAGTCCAAGCCATGAAGGGTGGCTTGATGAATACCCCAGTCCAAGCCATGAAGGGTGGCTTGATGAATGCCCCAGTCCGAGGCATGAAGGGTGGCTTGATGATGCCCCCAGTCCATGAAGGGTGGCTTGATGAATGCTCCCCAGTCCGAGGCATGAAGGGTGGCTTGATGAATGCCCCCAGTCCAAGCCATGAAGGGTGGCTTGATGAATGCCCCCAGTCCAAGCATGAAGGGTGGCTTGATGAATGCCCCATTCCAAGCCATGAAAGGGTGGCTTGATGATTGCTCCCCAGTCCAAGCCATGAAGGGTGGCTTGATGAATGCCCCCAGTCCAAGGCATGAAGGGTGGCTTGATGAATGCCCCCATTCCAAGCCATGAAGGGTGGCTTGATGATTGCCCCAGTCCAAGCCATGAAGGGTGGCTTGATGAATGCCCCCAGTCCGAGGCATGAAGGGTGGCTTGATGAATGTCCCCATTCCAAGCCATGAAGGGTGGCTTGATGATTGCCCCCAGTCCAAGCCATGACGGGTAGCTTGATGAATGCCCCCAGTCCAAGCTGAAGTGTGGCTTGATGATTGCCCCCAGTCCAAGCCATGAAGGGCATTTTGATCAACTTCATATTAGTTGTATTTACAGCTTAAGGGCCATACAAAATATATTACTCTCCCCAGGATATATATAAACCCCAGGGAACAAGAAAATGTTAACATTATGAACTTGTAATTATCCTTCTATGCCCTTGACATTTTCACACTGGAAGCCAAACAGATGTACAGATCAATCCGGACAGTAGTCATGTGTATTGGTGAGAGAAAATAATACATTCTACACTGTTAGAAAAAGGGGTTCTTAAAGTGTTCTTTGCGGAGGGATAAGATACTACAAAGAACCGTTTTCATCTGAAGAACCTTTTTATAAATAGTATGTAGCCTCTAATTACTTCTAAAATGGAAACTTACTTTTTGGTAAGATTGCAACAGAAAACAAATGAAAATATGGGCCAAATTTAATGGGCCAAAGAATCCCTTATGTTGATGGAATATTGACTTTGATATGACTTTATTGAAGGAGGTGAGAATTAATCCGATGTAATTGAAAGAGAAGGTTAGGTTAGGTAATGCCATTCTGTAAAGACAGACTGTGAAAAAATGTGCATAACCTCATTTTACAAAAACATCAAATCTGGAATAAAAACAGGATAAATCCATCAAACGTTATGTATTGATTGATCATTGCGAAAACATTTGCAAAAACAAAAAGTTTAACCACATCAGAATATATCATTGTCACGGATTAGCAGAACCCCGTGCCATTAAGTCAATGCAGCCATTTTTATCTCAATATCAAACCATTTCTGGGTAACAATGTAGTACCCTACTGTAATAGTGGTCAAATGGTCAGAAATAAACAAAGAGACATTTCTCAAGCAACATGTAGTGGTCTGAATGAGGGTGCTAGGACTGTCTGGGAGTGGTCTGGATGAGGGTGCTAGGACTGTCTGGGAGTGGTCTGGATGAGGGTGCTAGGACTGTCTGGGAGTGGTCTGCAAGGATGAGTGGTCTGAATGGTGCTAGGACTGTCTGGGAGTGGTCTGAATGAGGGTGCTAAGGACTGTCTGGGAGTGGTCTGAATGAGGGTGCTAGGACTGTCTGGGAGTGGTCTGAATGAGGGTGCTAGGACTGTCTGGGAGTGGTCTGAGGACTGGTCTGGACTGTGGTCTGAGGGTGCTAGGACTGTCTGGGAGTGGTCTGGATGAGGGTGCTAGTCTGGAGTGTTCTGGGTCTGGGGAGTGGTCTGAATGAGGGTGCTAGGACTGTCTGGGAGTGGTCTGAATGAGGGTGCTAGGACTGTCTGGGAGTGGTCTGAATGAGGGTGCTAAGGACTGTCTGGGAGTGGTTTGAATGAGGGTGCTAGGACTGTCTGGGAGTGGTCTGAATCAGGGTGCTAGGACTGTCTGGGAGTGGTCTGGATGAGGGTGCTAGGACTGTCTGGAAGTGTTCTGAATGAGGGTGCTAGGACTGTCTGGGAGTGGACTCAATGAGGGTGCTAGGACTGTCTGGGAGTGGTCTGAATGAGGGTGCTAGGACTGTCTAGGAGTGGTCTGAATGAGTGTGCCAGGACTGTCTGGGAGTGGTCTGAATGAGGGTGCCAGGACTGTCTGGGAGTGGTCTGAATGAGGGTGCTAGGACTGTCTGGGAGTGGTCTGAATGAGGGTGCTAGGAATGTCTGGGAGTGGTCTGAATGAGGGTGCTAGGACTTTCTGGGAGTGGTCTGAATGAGGGTGCTAGGACTGGCTGGGAGTGGTCTGAATGAGGGTGCTAGGACTGTCTGGGAGTGGTCTGAATGAGGGTGCTAGGACTGGCTGGGAGTGGTCTGAATGAGGGTGCTAGGACTGTCTGGGAGTGGTCTGAATGAGGGTGCTAGGACTGTCTGGGAGTGGTCTGAATGAGGATGCTAAGGACTGGGAGTGGTCTGGATGAGGGTGCTAGGACTGTCTCGGAGTGGTCTGAATGAGGGTGCTAGGACTGTCTGGGAGTGGTCTGAATGAGGGTGCTAGGACTGTCTGGGAGTGGTCTGAATGAGGGTGCTAGGACTGTCTGGGAGTGGTCTGAATGAGGGTGCTAGGACTGTCTGGGAGTGGTCTGAATGAAGGTGCTAGGACTGTCTGGGAGTGGTCTGAATGAGGGTGCTAGGACTGTCTGGGAGTGGTCTGATTGAGGGTGCTAGGACTGTCTGGGAGTGGTCTGAATGAGGGTGCTAGGACTGTCTGGGAGTGGTCTGAATGAGGGTGCTAGGACTGTCTGGGAGTGGTCTGAATGAGGGTGCTAAGGACTGTCTGGGAGTGGTCTGAATGAGGGTGCTAGGACTGTCTGGGAGTGGTCTGAATGAGGGTGCTAGGACTGTCTGGGAGTGGTCTGAATGAGGGTGCTAGGACTGTCTGGGAGTGGTCTGAATGAGGGTGCTAGGACTGTCTGGGAGTGGTCTGAATGAGGGTGCTAGGACTGTCTGGGAGTGGTCTGAATGAGGGTGCTAGGGACTGTCTGGGAGTGGTCTGAATGAGGGTGCTAAGGACTGTCTGGGAGTGGTCTGAATGAGGGTGCTAGGACTGTCTGGGAGTGGTCTGAATGAGGGTGCTAGGACTGTCTGGGAGTGGTCTGAATGAGGGTGCTAGGACTGTCTGGAAGTGTTCTGAATGAGGGTGCTAGGACTGTCTGGGAGTGGACTCAATGAGGGTGCTAGGACTGTCTGGGGAGTGGTCTGAATGAGGGTGCTAGGACTGTCTGGGAGTGGTCTGAATGAGGGTACCAGGACTGTCTGGGAGTGGTCTGAATGAGGGTGCCAGGACTGTCTGGGAGTGGTCTGAATGAGGGTGCTAGGACTGTCTGGGAGTGGTCTGAATGAGGGTGCTAGGAATGTCTGGGAGTGGTCTGAATGAGGGTGCTAGGACTTTCTGGGAGTGGTCTGAATGAGGGTGCTAGGACTGGCTGGGAGTGGTCTGAATGAGGGTGCTAGGACTGTCTGGGAGTGGTCTGAATGAGGGTGCTAGGACTGGCTGGGAGTGGTCTGAATGAGGGTGCTAGGACTGTCTGGGGAGTGGTCTGAATGAGGGTGCTAGGACTGTCTGGGAGTGGTCTGAATGAGGGTGCTAAGGACTGGGAGTGGTCTGGATGAGGGTGCTAGGACTGTCTGGGAGTGGTCTGAATGAGGGTGCTAGGACTGTCTGGGAGTGGTCTGAATGAGGGTGCTAGGACTGTCTGGGAGTGGTCTGAATGAGGGTGCTAGGACTGTCTGGGAGTGGTCTGAATGAGGGTGCTAGGACTGTCTGGGAGTGGTCTGAATGAAGGTGCTAGGACTGTCTGGGAGTGGTCTGAATGAGGGTGCTAGGACTGTCTGGGAGTGGTCTGAATGAGGGTGCTAGGACTGTCTGGGAGTGGTCTGAATGAGGGTGCTAGGACTGTCTGGGAGTGGTCTGAATGAGGGTGCTAGGACAGTCTGGGAGTGGTCTGAATGAGGGTGCTAGGACTGTCTGGGAGTGGTCTGAATGAGGGTGCTAGGACTGTCTGGGAGTGGTCTGAATGAGGGTGCTAGGACTGTCTGGGAGTGGTCTGAATGAGGGTGCTAGGACTGGCTGGGAGTGGTCTGAATGAGGGTGCTAGGACTGTCTGGGAGTGGTCTGAATGAGGGTGCTAGGACTGTCTGGGAGTGGTCTGAATGAGGGTGCTAGGACTGGTCTGAATGAGGATGCTAGGAGGTCTGGGAGTGGTCTGAATGAGGGTGCTAGGACTGTCTGGGAGTGGTCTGAATGAGGGTGCTAGGACTGGCTGGGAGTGGTCTGAATGAGGGTGCTAGGACTGTCTGGAAGTGGTCTGAATGAGGGTGCTAGGACTGTCTGGGAGTGGTCTGAATGAGGATGCTAAGGACTGTCTGGGAGTGGTCTGAATGAGGGTGCTAGGACTGTCTGGGAGTGGTCTGAATGAGGGTGCTAGGACTGTCTGGGAGTGGTCTGAATGAGGGTGCTAGGACTGTCTGGGAGTGGTCTGAATGAGGGTGCTAGGACTGTCTGGGAGTGGTCTGAATGAGGGTGCTAGGACTGTCTGGGAGTGGTCTGAATGAGGGTGCTAGGACTGTCTGGGAGTGGTCTGAATGAGGGTGCTAGGACTGTCTGGGAGTGGTCTGAATGAGGGTGCTAAGGACTGTCTGGGAGTGGTCTGAATGAGGGTGCTAGGACTGTCTGGGAGTGGTCTGAATCAGGGTGCTAGGACTGTCTGGGAGTGGTCTGAATGAGGGTGCTAGGACTGTCTGGGAGTGGTCTGAATGAGGGTGCTAGGACTGTCTGGGAGTGGTCTGAATGAGGGTGCTAGGACTGTCTGGGAGTGGTCTGAATGAGGGTGCTAGGACTGTCTGGGAGTGGTCTGAATGAGGGTGCTAAGGACTGTCTGGGAGTGGTCTGAATGAGGGTGCTAGGACTGTCTGGGAGTGGTCTGAATCAGGGTGCTAGGACTGTCTGGGAGTGGTCTGGATGAGGGTGCTAGGACTGTCTGGGAGTGGTCTGAATGAGGGTGCTAGGACTGTCTGGGAGTGGACTCAATGAGGGTGCTAGGACTGTCTGGGAGTGGTCTGAATGAGGGTGCTAGGACTGTCTAGGAGTGGTCTGAATGAGGTGCCAGGACTGTCTGGGAGTGGTCTGAATGAGGGTGCCAGGACTGTCTGGGAGTGGTCTGAATGAGGGTGCTAGGACTGTCTGGGAGTGGTCTGAATGAGGGTGCTAGGAATGTCTGGGAGTGGTCTGAATGAGGGTGCTAGGACTTTCTGGGAGTGGTCTGAATGAGGGTGCTAGGACTGGCTGGGAGTGGTCTGAATGAGGGTGCTAGGACTGTCTTGGAGTGGTCTGAATGAGGGTGCTAGGACTGGCTGGGAGTGGTCTGAATGAGGGTGCTAGGACTGTCTGGGAGTGGTCTGAATGAGGGTGCTAGGACTGTCTGGGAGTGGTCTGAATGAGGATGCTAAGGACTGGGAGTGGTCTGGATGAGGGTGCTAGGACTGTCTGGGAGTGGTCTGAATGAGGGTGCTAGGACTGTCTGGGAGTGGTCTGAATGAGGGTGCTAGGACTGTCTGGGAGTGGTCTGAATGAGGGTGCTAGGACTGTCTGGGAGTGGTCTGAATGAGGGTGCTAGGACTGTCTGGGAGTGGTCTGAATGAAGGTGCTAGGACTGTCTGGGAGTGGTTTGAATGAGGGTGCTAGGACTGTCTGGGAGTGGTCTGATTGAGGGTGCTAGGACTGTCTGGGTGTGGTCTGAATGAGGGTGCTAGGACTGTCTGGGAGTGGTCTGAATGAGGGTGCTAGGACAGTCTGGGAGTGGTCTGAATGAGGGTGCTAGGACTGTCTGGGAGTGGTCTGGATGAGGGTGCTAGGACTGTCTGGGAGTGGTCTGAATGAGGGTGCTAGGACTGTCTGGGAGTGGTCTGAATGAGGGTGCTAGGACTGGCTGGGAGTGGTCTGAATGAGGGTGCTAGGACTGTCTGGGAGTGGTCTGAATGAGGGTGCTAGGACTGGCTGGGAGTGGTCTGAATGAGGGTGCTAGGACTGGTCTGAATGAGGATGCTAAGGACTGGGAGTGGTCTGGATGAGGGTGCTAGGACTGTCTGGGAGTGGTCTGAATGAGGGTGCTAGGACTGTCTGGGAGTGGTCTGAATGAGGGTGCTAGGACTGTCTGGGAGTGGTCTGAATGAGGGTGCTAGGACTGTCTGGGAGTGGTCTGAATGAGGGTGCTAGGACTGTCTGGGAGTGGACTGAATGAAGGTGCTAGGACTGTCTGGGAGTGGTCTGAATGAGGGTGCTAGGACTGTCTGGGAGTGGTCTGATTGAGGGTGCTAGGACTGCCTGGGAGTGGTCTGAATGAGGGTGCTAGGACTGTCTGGGAGTGGTCTGAATGAGGGTGCTAGGACTGTCTGGGAGTGGTCTGAATGAGGGTGCTAGGACTGTCTGGGAGTGGTCTGGATGAGGGTGCTAGGACTGTCTGGGAGTGGTCTGAATGAGGGTGCTAGCACTGTCTGGAAGTGTTCTGAATGAGGGTGCTAGGACTGTCTGGGAGTGGACTCAATGAGGGTGCTAGGACTGTCTGGGAGTGGTCTGAATGAGGGTGCTAGGACTGTCTAGGAGTGGTCTGAATGAGTGTGCCAGGACTGTCTGGGAGTGGTCTGAATGAGGGTGCCAGGACTGTCTGGGAGTGGTCTGAATGAGGGTGCTAGGAATGTCTGGGAGTGGTCTGAATGAGGGTGCTAGGACTTTCTGGGAGTGGTCTGAATGAGGGTGCTAGGACTGGCTGGGAGTGGTCTGAATGAGGGTGCTAGGACTGTCTTGGAGTGGTCTGAATGAGGGTGCTAGGACTGGATGGGAGTGGTCTGAATGAGGGTGCTAGGACTGTCTGGGAGTGGTCTGAATGAGGGTGCTAGGACTGTCTGGGAGTGGTCTGAATGAGGATGCTAAGGACTGGGAGTGGTCTGGATGAGGGTGCTAGGACTGTCTCGGAGTGGTCTGAATGAGGGTGCTAGGACTGTCTGGGAGTGGTCTGAATGAGGGTGCTAGGACTGTCTGGGAGTGGTCTGAATGAGGATGCTAAGGACTGGGAGTGGTCTGGATGAGGGTGCTAGGACTGTCTCGGAGTGGTCTGAATGAGGGTGCTAGGACTGTCTGGGAGTGGTCTGGATGAGGGTGCTAGGACTGTCTGGGAGTGGTCTGAATGAGGGTGCTAGGACTGTCTGGTAGTGGTCTGAATGAGGGTGCTAGGACTGTCTGGGAGTGGTCTGAATGAGGGTGCTAAGGACTGTCTGGGAGTGGTCTGAATGAGGGTGCTAGGACTGGCTGGGAGTGGTCTGAATGAGGGTGCTAGGACTGGTCTGAATGAGGATGCTAAGGACTGGGAGTGGTCTGGATGAGGGTGCTAGGACTGTCTGGGAGTGGTCTGAATGAGGGTGCTAGGACTGTCTGGGAGTGGTCTGAATGAGGGTGCTAGGACTGTCTGGGAGTGGTCTGAATGAGGGTGCTAGGACTGTCTGGGAGTGGTCTGAATGAGGGTGCTAAGGACTGTCTGGGAGTGGTCTGAATGAGGGTGCTAGGACTGTCTGGGAGTGGTCTGAATCAGGGTGCTAGGACTGTCTGGGAGTGGTCTGGATGAGGGTGCTAGGACTGTCTGGGAGTGGTCTGGATGAGGGTGCTAGGACTGTCTGGGAGTGGTCTGAATGAGGGTGCTAGGACTGTCTGGTAGTGGTCTGAATGAGGGTGCTAGGACTGTCTGGGAGTGGTCTGAATGAGGGTGCTAAGGACTGTCTGGGAGTGGTTTGAATGAGGGTGCTAAGGACTGTCTGGGAGTGGTCTGAATGAGGGTGCTAGGACTGTCTGGGAGTGGTCTGAATCAGGGTGCTAGGACTGTCTGGGAGTGGTCTGGATGAGGGTGCTAGGACTGTCTGGGAGTGGTCTGGATGAGGGTGCTAGGACTGTCTGGGAGTGGTCTGAATGAGGGTGCTAGGACTGTCTGGTAGTGGTCTGAATGAGGGTGCTAGGACTGTCTGGGAGTGGTCTGAATGAGGGTGCTAAGGACTGTCTGGGAGTGGTTTGAATGAGGGTGCTAGGACTGTCTGGGAGTGGTCTGAATCAGGGTGCTAGGACTGTCTGGGAGTGGTCTGGATGAGGGTGCTAGGACTGTCTGGAAGTGTTCTGAATGAGGGTGCTAGGACTGTCTGGGAGTGGACTCAATGAGGGTGCTAGGACTGTCTGGGAGTGGTCTGAATGAGGGTGCTAGGACTGTCTAGGAGTGGTCTGAATGAGTGTGCCAGGACTGTCTGGGAGTGGTCTGAATGAGGGTGCCAGGACTGTCTGGGAGTGGTCTGAATGAGGGTGCTAGGACTGTCTGGGAGTGGTCTGAATGAGGGTGCTAGGAATGTCTGGGAGTGGTCTGAATGAGGGGTGCTAGGACTTTCTGGGAGTGGTCTGAATGAGGGTGCTAGGACTGGCTGGGAGTGGTCTGAATGAGGGTGCTAGGACTGTCTGGGAGTGGTCTGAATGAGGGTGCTAGGACTGGATGGGAGTGGTCTGAATGAGGGTGCTAGGACTGTCTGGGAGTGGTCTGAATGAGGGTGCTAGGACTGTCTGGGAGGTGGTCTGAATGAGGATGCTAAGGACTGGGAGTGGTCTGGATGAGGGTGCTAGGACTGTCTCTGGGAGTGGTCTGAATGAGGGTGCTAGGACTGTCTGGGAGTGGTCTGAATGAGGGTGCTAGGACTGTCTGGGAGTGGTCTGAATGAGGGTGCTAGGACTGTCTGGGAGTGGTCTGAATGAGGGTGCTAGGACTGTCTGGGAGTGGTCTGAATGAAGGTGCTAGGACTGTCTGGGAGTGGTTTGAATGAGGTGCTAGGACTGTCTGGGAGTGGTCTGATTGAGGGTGCTAGGACTGTCTGGGTGTGGTCTGAATGAGGGTGCTAGGACTGTCTGGGAGTGGTCTGAATGAGGGTGCTAGGACAGTCTGGGAGTGGTCTGAATGAGGGTGCTAGGACTGTCTGGGAGTGGTCTGGATGAGGGTGCTAGGACTGTCTGGGAGTGGTCTGAATGAGGGTGCTAGGACTGTCTGTGAGTGGTCTGAATGAGGGTGCTAGGACTGGCTGGGAGTGGTCTGAATGAGGGTGCTAGGACTGTCTGGGAGTGGTCTGAATGAGGGTGCTAGGACTGGCTGGGAGTGGTCTGAATGAGGGTGCTAGGACTGGTCTGAATGAGGATGCTAAGGACTGGGAGTGGTCTGGATGAGGGTGCTAGGACTGTCTGGGAGTGGTCTGAATGAGGGTGCTAGGACTGTCTGGGAGTGGTCTGAATGAGGGTGCTAGGACTGTCTGGGAGTGGTCTGAATGAGGTGCTAGGACTGTCTGGGAGTGGTCTGAATGAGGGTGCTAGGACTGTCTGGGAGTGGACTGAATGAAGGTGCTAGGACTGTCTGGGAGTGGTCTGAATGAGGGTGCTAGGACTGTCTGGGAGTGGTCTGATTGAGGGTGCTAGGACTGCCTGGGAGTGGTCTGAATGAGGGTGCTAGGACTGTCTGGGAGTGGTCTGAATGAGGGTGCTAGGACTGTCTGGGAGTGGTCTGAATGAGGGTGCTAGGACTGTCTGGGAGTGGTCTGGATGAGGGTGCTAGGACTGTCTGGGAGTGGTCTGAATGAGGGTGCTAGCACTGTCTGGAAGTGTTCTGAATGAGGGTGCTAGGACTGTCTGGGAGTGGACTCAATGAGGGTGCTAGGACTGTCTGGGAGTGGTCTGAATGAGGGTGCTAGGACTGTCTAGGAGTGGTCTGAATGAGTGTGCCAGGACTGTCTGGGAGTGGTCTGAATGAGGGTGCCAGGACTGTCTGGGAGTGGTCTGAATGAGGGTGCTAGGACTGTCTGGGAGTGGACTCAATGAGGGTGCTAGGACTGTCTGGGAGTGGTCTGAATGAGGGTGCTAGGACTGTCTAGGAGTGGTCTGAATGAGTGTGCCAGGACTGTCTGGGAGTGGTCTGAATGAGGGTGCCAGGACTGTCTGGGGAGTGGTCTGAATGAGGGTGCTAGGACTGTCTGGGAGTGGTCTGAATGAGGGTGCTAGGAATGTCTGGGAGTGGTCTGAATGAGGGTGCTAGGACTTTCTGGGAGTGGTCTGAATGAGGTGCTAGGACTGGCTGGGAGTGGTCTGAATGAGGGTGCTAGGACTGTCTGGGAGTGGTCTGAATGAGGGTGCTAGGACTGGCTGGGAGTGGTCTGAATGAGGGTGCTAGGACTGTCTGGGAGTGGTCTGAATGAGGGTGCTAGGACTGTCTGGGAGTGGTCTGAATGAGGATGCTAAGGACTGGGAGTGGTCTGGATGAGGGTGCTAGGACTGTCTGGGAGTGGTCTGAATGAGGGTGCTAGGACTGTCTGGGAGTGGTCTGAATGAGGGTGCTAGGACTGTCTGGGAGTGGTCTGAATGAGGGTGCTAGGACTGTCTGGGAGTGGTCTGAATGAAGCTGCTAGGACTGTCTGGGAGTGGTCTGAATGAGGGTGCTAGGACTGTCTGGGAGTGGTCTGAATGAGGGTGCTAGCACTGTCTGGGAGTGGTCTGAATGAGGGTGCCAGGACTGTCTGGGAGTGGTCTGAATGAGGGTGCTAGGACTGTCTGGGAGTGGTCTGAATGAGGGTGCTAGGACTGTCTGGGAGTGGTCTGAATGAGGGTGCTAGGACTGTCTGGGAGTGGTCTGGATGAGGGTGCTAGGACTGTCTGGGAGTGGTCTGAATGAGGGTGCTAGCACTGTCTGGGAGTGGTCTGAATGAGGGTGCTAGGACTGTCTGGGAGTGGTCTGAATGAGGGTGCCAGGACTGTCTGGGAGTGGTCTGAATGAGGGTGCTAGGACTGTCTGGGAGTGGTCTGAATGAGGGTGCTAGGACTGGTCTGAATGAGGATGCTAAGGACTGGGAGTGGTCTGGATGAGGGTGCTAGGACTGTCTGGGAGTGGTCTGAATGAGGGTGCTAGGACTGTCTGGGAGTGGTCTGAATGAGGGTGCTAGGACTGTCTGGGAGTGGTCTGAATGAGGGTGCTAGGACTGTCTGGGAGTGGTCTGAATGAGGGTGCTAGGACTGTCTGGGAGTGGTCTGAATGAAGGTGCTAGGACTGTCTGGGAGTGGTCTGAATGAGGGTGCTAGGACTGTCTGGGAGTGGTCTGATTGAGGGTGCTAGGACTGCCTGGGAGTGGTCTGAATGAGGGTGCTAGGACTGTCTGGGAGTGGTCTGAATGAGGGTGCTAGGACTGTCTGGGAGTGGTCTGAATGAGGGTGCTAGGACTGTCTGGGAGTGGTCTGAATGAGGGTGCTAGGACTGTCTGGGAGTGGTCTGGATGAGGGTGCTAGGACTGTCTGGGAGTGGTCTGAATGAGGGTGCTAGCACTGTCTGGAAGTGTTCTGAATGAGGGTGCTAGGACTGTCTGGGAGTGGACTCAATGAGGGTGCTAGGACTGTCTGGGAGTGGTCTGAATGAGGGTGCTAGGACTGTCTAGGAGTGGTCTGAATGAGTGTGCCAGGACTGTCTGGGAGTGGTCTGAATGAGGGTGCCAGGACTGTCTGGGAGTGGTCTGAATGAGGGTGCTAGGACTGTCTGGGAGTGGTCTGAATGAGGGTGCTAGGAATGTCTGGGAGTGGTCTGAATGAGGGTGCTAGGACTTTCTGGGAGTGGTCTGAATGAGGGTGCTAGGACTGGCTGGGAGTGGTCTGAATGAGGGTGCTAGGACTGTCTGGGAGTGGTCTGAATGAGGGTGCTAGGACTGTCTGGGAGTGGTCTGAATGAGGGTGCTAGGACTGTCTGGGAGTGGTCTGAATGAGGTGCTAGGACTGTCTGGGAGTGGTCTGAATGAGGATGCTAGGACTGGGAGTGGTCTGGATGAGGGTGCTAGGACTGTCTGGGAGTGGTCTGAATGAGGGTGCTAGGACTGTCTGGGGAGTGGTCTGAATGAGGGTGCTAGGACTGTCTGGGAGTGGTCTGAATGAGGGTGCTAGGACTGTCTGGGAGTGGTCTGAATGAGGGTGCTAGGACTGTCTGGGAGTGGTCTGAATGAGGGTGCTAGGACTGTCTGGGAGTGGTCTGAATGAGGTGCTAGCACTGTCTGGGAGTGGTCTGAATGAGGGTGCCAGGACTGTCTGGGAGTGGTCTGAATGAGGGTGCTAGGACTGTCTGGGAGTGGTCTGAATGAGGGTGCTAGGACTGTCTGGGAGTGGTCTGAATGAGGGTGCTAGGACTGTCTGGGAGTTGGTCTGAATGAGGGTGCTAGGACTGTCTGGGAGTGGTCTGAATGAGGGTGCTAGGACTGTCTGGGAGTGGTCTGAATGAGGGTGCTAGGACTGTCTGGGAGTGGTCTGAATGAGGGTGCCAGGACTGTCTGGGTGAATGAGGGTGGAGTGGTCTGAATGAGGGTGCTAGGACTGTCTGGGAGTGGTCTGAATGAGGTGCTAGGACTGTCTGGGAGTGGTCTGAATGAGGGTGCTAGGACTGTCTGGGAGTGGTCTGAATGAGGGTGCTAAGACTGTCTGGGAGTGGTCTGGATGAGGGTGCTGGAGTTGTCTGAATGAGGGGTCTGGATGGGGGTGGTCTAGGACTGTCTGGGAGTGGTCTGAATGAGGGTGCTAGGACTGTCTGGGAGTGGTCTGAATGAGGGTGCTAGGACTGTCTGGGAGTGGTCTGAATGAGGGTGCTAGGACTGTCTGGGAGTGGTCTGAATGAGGGTGCTAGGACTGTCTGGGAGTGGTCTGAATGAGGGTGCTAGGACTGTCTGGTCTGAATCAGGGTGCTAGGACTGTCTGGGAGTGGACTCAATGAGGGTGCTAGGACTGTCTGGGAGTGGTCTGAATGAGCCAGGTGCTAGGGAGTGGTCTGAATGAGGGTCTAGGGGAGTGGTCTGAATGAGGGTGCTAGGACTGTCTGGGAGTGGTCTGAATGAGGGTGCTAGGACTGTCTGGGAGTGGTCTAAATGAGGGTGCTAGGACTGTCTGGGAGTGGTCTGAATGAGGGTGCTAGGACTGTCTGGGGAGTGGTCTGAATGAGGTGCTAGGACTGTCTGGGAGTGGTCTGAATGAGGGTGCTAGGACTGGCTGGGAGTGGTCTGAATGAGGGTGCTAGGACTGTCTGGGAGTGGTCTGAATGAGGGTGCTAGGACTGTCTGG
>NW_027039791.1:88989-100066 GCF_034236695.1 Oncorhynchus nerka | reverse complement strand
TGAAAGAGCTGAAAAATCTGGACCCCTACAAATCAGCCGGGCTAGACAATCTGGACCCTTTCTTTCTAAAATTATCTGCCGAAATTGTTGCCACCCCTATTACTAGCCTGTTCAACCTCTCTTTCGTGTCGTCTGAGATTCCCAAAGATTGGAAAGCAGCTGCGGTCATCCCCCTCTTCAAAGGGGGGACACCCCTGGGGGTGCGTCACCTGGGTGGGTTGATTCACTGTTGTGGTCGGCCTGTCTGGGCTGGCGCTCCCCTTGGGTTGAGCTGTGGCGGAGATCTTTGTGGGCTATACTCGGCCTTGTCTCAGGATGGTAAGTTGGTGGTTGAAGATATCCTCTAGTGGTGTGGGGGCTGTGCTTTGGCAAAGTGGGTGGGTTATATCCTTCCTGTTTGGCCCTGTCCGTGGCAGTCCTCGGATGGGGCCACAGTGTCTCCTGACCCCTCCTGTCTCAGCCTCCAGTATTTATGCTGCATTAGTTTATGTGTCGGGGGGGCTAGGGTCAGTTTGTTATATCTGGGAGTACTTCTCCTGTCCTATTCGGTGTCCTGTGTGAAATCTAAGTGTGCGTTTCTAATTCTCTCCTCCTTCTCTTTCTTTCTCTCTCTCGGGAGGACCTGAGCCCTAGGACCATGCCCCAGGGACTACCTGACATGATGACTCCCTTGCTGTCCCCAGTCCACCTGGCCATGCTGCTGCTCCAGTTTCAACTGGCCTGGGCCCTAGGGACCATGTCCCAGACTACCTGACATGATGACTCCCTTGCTGTCCCCAGTCCACCTGGCCATGCTAAGCTGCTCCAGTTTCAACTGTTCTGCCTTACTATTATTCAACCATGCTGGTCATTTATGAACATTTGAACATCTTGGCCACGTTCTGTTATACCCACCTGGCACAGCCAGAAGAGGACTGGCCACCCCACATATGCTCTCTCTAATTTCTTTCTTTCTCTCTCTCTCGGAGGACCTGAGCCCTAGGACCGTGCCCCAGGACTACCCTGACATGATGACCTTGCTGTCCCCAGTCCACCTGACTGTGCTGCTGCTCCAGTTTCAACTGTTCTGCCTTATTATTATTCACCATGCTGGTCATTTATGAACATTTGAACATCTTGGTCATGTTCTGTTATAATTCTACCCGCACAGCCAGAAGAGGACTGGCCACCCCATAGCCTGGTTCCTCTCTAGGTTTCTTCCTAGGTTTTGCCTTCTAGGGAGTTTTTCTAGCCACCGTGCTTTTACACCTGCATTGTTTGCTGTTTGGGGTTTTAGGCTGGGTTTCTGTACAGCACTTTGAGATATCAGCTGATGTACGAAGGGCTATATAAATAAATTTGATTTGATTTGATTTGATTTGACACTCTTGACCCAAACTGCTACAGACCTATATCTATCCTACCATGCCTTTCTAAGGTCTTTGAAAGCCAAGTCAACAACATTACCACTCATTTAATCTCACTATACTTTCTGCTATGCAATTCGGTTTCAGAGCTGGTCATGGGTACTCTCAGCCACGGCCAAGGTCCTAAACGATATCTTAATCCATCGATAAGAAAACATTACTGTGCAGCCGTATTCATTGATCTGGCTAAGGTTTTCGACTCTGTCAATCACCACATCCTCATCGGCAGACTTGACAGCATTGGTTTCTCAAATGATTGCCTCGCCTGGTTCACCAACTACTTCTCTGATAGAGTTCAGTGTGTGTCAAATCGGAGGGTCTGCTGTCCGACCTCTGGCAGTCTCTATGGGGGTGCCACAGGGTTCACCCTGGACCGACTCTTCTCTGTATACACTTCAATGAGGTCGCTCTTGCTGCTGGTGAGTCTCTGATCCACCTCTACGCAGACGATACCATTCTGTATACTCTCCGCCCTTCTTGGACACTGTGTTAACAACCCTCCAGGCAAGCTTCAATGCCATACAACTCTTCCGTGGCCTCCAATTGCTCTTAAATACAAGCAAAACTAAATGCATGCTCTTCAACCGATCGCTACCTGCACCTACCCGCCTGACCAACATCACTACTTCCTGGACGGCTCTGACTTAGAATACGTGGACAACTACAAAATACTTAGGTGTCTGGTTAGACTGTAAACTCTCCTTCCAGACCCATATCAACATCTCCAATCCAAAGTTAAATCTAGAATTTGGCTTCCTATTTCGCAACAAAGATCTCACTATGCTGCCAAACATACTTTGTAAAACTGGACTATCCTACTAACTCGATTTGGCGATGTCATTTACAAAATAGCTCCAATACTCCTACTTCAATACAAATTGATGTCAGTCACAGTGCAATCCGCTTTGTCACCAAAGCCCCATATACTACCCACCATTGCGACCTGTACGCTCTCGTTGGCTGGCCCTCGCTTCATACTCGTCGCCAAACCCACTGGCTCCATGTCATCTACAAGACCCTGCTAGGTAAAGTCCCCCCTTATTCAGTCGCTGGTCACTATAGCACTTCCCACTTGTAGTAATACGCTCCAGCAGGTATATCTCTCTAGTCACCCCAAAACCAATTCTTTCTTTTTGCGCTCTCCTTCAGTTCTCTGCTGCCAATGACTGGAACGAGACAAAAAATCTCTGAAACTGGAAACACTTATCTCCCTCACTAGCTTTAAGCACCAACTGTCAGAGCATCTTACAGATTACTGCACCTGTACATAGCCCACCTATAATTTAGCCTGGAACAACACCTCTTTCCAACTGTATTTAATTAATTAATTTATTTTGCTCCTTTGCACCCCATTATTTTTATTCTACTTTGCATTCTTCCATTGCAAAACTACCCATTCAGTGTTTTATTGTGCTATATTGTATTTACTTTTGCCACCATGGCCTTTTTTTGCCTTTACCTCCTTCTCACCTCATTTGCTCACATTGTATATAGACTTGTTTATACTGTATTATTGACTGTATGTTTGTTTTTACTCCATGTGTAACTCTGTGTCGCTGTATCTGTCGAACTGCTTTGCTTTATCTTGGCCAGGTCACAATTGTAAAATGAGAAATTGTTCTCAACTTGCCTACTCTGGTTAAATAAAAGGTGGAATAAATAAAAAGATGACAACCAGACTTCCAATGAAGTTCAATCACACGATTTTCTCTATTTTGGTTTTACAATCAAACATTTTAAGTTGGATTTATTCTTTATTGTTTTGGTAAATGAAATTAACAGATTTTTTTTAAAATGACCCTCTGGGAGTTTACATGTTTTACATCCATCTTACTGCACCAGAGTTGAGGTTCAATACCGCTCAGTCCTCCTGTCCCACCTTCACTCCTCTGTCTCCTCCTGTTTCTAATCTGTGTAAATTCAGCATTTAAAAAGTCCACAACAATATTCCCCATAGTCCTTTATCATCAATCAATACTTCAACTATAGGGCTTTATCATCAATCAATACTTCAACTATAGGCCTTTATCATCAATCAATACTTCAACTATTGTCCTTATCATCAATCAATACTTCAACTATAGGGCTTTATCATCAATCAATACTTTCAACTATAGCCTTTATCATCCAATCAATGGCAACTATAGTCCTTTATCATCAATCAATACTTCAACTATAGTCCTTTATCATCAATCAATACTTCAACTATAGTCCTTTATCATCAATCAATACTTCAACTATGGGCGCTATCATCAATCAAGCGCTTCAACTATAGGGCCTTTATCATCAATCAATACTTCAACTATAGGGCCTTTATGTCAATCAATACTTCAACTATAGTCCTTTATCATCAATCAATACTTAAACTATAGAGACTTTATCATCAATCAATACTTCAAATATAGTCCTTTATCATCAATCAATACTTCAACTATAGTCACTTTATCATCATTAATATCTTTATGAGACTTATCATCAATCAATACTTCAACTATAGGGCTTTATCATCAATCAATACTTCAACTATAGGGCTTTATCATCCAATCAATCCTTCAACTATGAGGCTTTATCATCAATCGATACTTCAACTATAGTACCTTTATCATCAATCAATACTTCAACTATAGGCCTTTATCATCAATCAATACTTCAACTATAGTCCTTTATCATCAATCAATACTTCAACTATAGTCCTTTATCATCAATCAATACTTCAACTATAGTCCTTTATCATCAATCAATACTTCCAACTATCATCATCAATCAATACTTCAACTATAGGCCTTTATCATCAATCAATACTTCTTCATAGGCCTTTATCATCAATCAATACTTCAACTATAGGCCTTTATCATCAATCAATACTTCAACTATAGTCCTTTATCATCAATCAATACTTCAACTATAGTCCTTTATCATCAATCAATACTTCAACTATAGGGCCTTTATCATCAATCAATACTTCAACTATAGGGCCTTTATCATCAATCAATACTTAAACTATAGTCCTTTATCATAAATCAATACTTCAACTATAGTCCTTTTCATCATCAATCTATAGGGCCTTTATCATCTTCAACTATAGGCCTTTATCATCAATCAATACTTCAACTATAGTCCTTTATCATCAATCAATACTTCAACTATAGTCCTTTATCATCAATCAATACTTAAACTATAGGGCCTTTATCATCAATCAATACTTAAACTATAGGGCCTTTATCATCAATCAATACTTAAACTATAGGGCCTTTATCATCAATCAATACTTCAACTATAGTCCTTTATCATCAATCAATACTTAAACTATAGCCTTATCATCAATCAATACTTCAACTATAAGTCCTTTATCATCAATCAATACTTCAACCATAGGCCTTCATCATCAATCAATATTTCAACTATCCTTTATCATCAAGTAATACTTCAACCATATTTATCATCAATCAATACTTCAACTAAGGCCTTTAACAATCAATACTTTTAAGCTATAGGTCTTTTACTGCTAAATCAGGATCACACAGAGTGTTTCTTGGTAGTCTTAAACAAATCTGCACTTTCAAACAAAACTATATCACCCACAACTATATCACCCATGGCAACTATATCACCCACATGGGCTTCAACTATATCACCCACATGGGCTTCAACTATATCACCCACATGGGCTTCAACTATATCACCCACATGGGCTTCAACTATATCACCCACATGGGCTTCAACTATATCACCCACATGGGCTTCAACTATATCACCCACATGGGGCTTTAAACTATATCACCCACATGGGCTTAAACTTAAACTATATCACCCACATGGGCTTCAGCTATATCACCCACATGGGCTTTAACTGGGCTTCAACTATATCACCCACATGGGCTTAAACTATATCACCCACATGGGCTTCAACTATATCACCCACATGGGGCTTAAACTAGATCACCCACATGGGCTTTAACTATATCACCCACATGGGCTTATTAAACTATATCACCCACATGGGCTTCAACTATATCACCCACATGGGCTTAAACTATATCACCCACATGGGCTTCAACTATATCACCCACATGGGCTTCAACTATATCACCCACATGGGCTTCAACTATATCACCCACATGGGCTTAAACTATATCACCCACATGGGCTTCAACTATATCACCCACATGGGCTTCAACTATATCACCCACATGGGCTTATTAAACTATATCACCCACATGGGCTTCAACTATATCACCACCCACATGGCTTCAACTATATCACCCACATGGGCTTTAACTATATCACCCACATGGGCTTAACCTATCACCCACATGGGCTTCAATCACCCACATGGGCTTCAACTATCACCCACATGGGCTTCAAACTATATCACCCACATGGGCTTTAACTATACTTCAACTAACCTATCACCCACATGGGCTTCAACTATATCACCCACATGGGCTTAACCTATATCACCCACATGGGCTTAACCTATATCACCCACATGGGCTTTAACAAAAGAAGACAACGGTACAGATACAGAGTTGAAATGTATTCCATGTAGAGTTTGCATCCCAATATTACAAATGATTAACATCACAGAAGACCAAACTACATTTACAACAAAACCGTTTGACATAGAAACACTGGATTTCCGGTGTGTTTAATTAATAACCTCTTGAAGCTAGGGGGCACTATTTTTATGTTAGGAACAATAACGTTCCCAAAGTAAACGGCCTATTTCTCAGGACCAGATGCTAGAATATGTATATAATTGACAGATTATGATAGAAAACACTTTAATGTTTCCAAAATATTGTCTGTGAGTATAACATAACTGATATTGCAGGGGAAACCCTGAGGAAAATCAAACCAGGAAGTGGCTTCTATTTTGAAAACTCCATGTTCCATAGCCTGCCTTTGCTCCATTTGGGGGATATCAACAGATTCCTTTTCCTGCCAATGGCTTCGTCAAGGTGTCAACAGTCTTTAGACATAGTTTCAGGCTTTTATTTTGAAAAATGAGCGAGAACGATAACATTGTGTCATTGTATGGCTGGGAGCCAGCAGCGTTTTGCTCGGCGCAACAGAGTTTGGGCAGCCATTGCCTTTCCCTCTCCTACTGAGAAAGACAGCTGCGGTTGATATATTATCGATTATATATTTTAAAAACAACCTGAGGATTGATTATAAAAAACATTTGACATGTTTCTGTGGACATTACGGAAACTATTTGGAATTTGTCTGCGTTGTCGTGACCGCTCTTTCCTGTGGATTTCTGAACATAAACGCGCCAAACAAATGGAGGTATTTTGGATATAAAAATAATCTTTATGGAACAAAAGGAACATTTGTTGTGTAACTGGGAGTCTTGTGAGTGAAAACATCTGAAGATCATCGAAGGTAAATTATTAATTTGATTGCTTTTCTGATTGTCGTGACCATGCTACTTGATGCTAGGTGTTCATAATGTTTTGTAGAGCGATCGATAAACTTACACAAACGCTTGGATTGCTTTCGTTGTAAAGCATATTTTCAAAACCTGAGGTGGATTAACAAAAGACTAAACTGTGTTTTGCTATATTGCACTTGTGATTTCATGAATATAAATCTTTTTTTTGTAATATTATTTGAAGGTGGCTCTGCTGTTTCAGCGGTTGCTGATGACAATTATCCTTAAGGAAGTTAGAAGAAAACAACATTTGTAGTAATTATGAAATATATGAATAACATTCCACCTGTGAGGCCACTAGAGGGCGATAATGCTGCAGGACTACAACAGTTTCAGGCCACTAGAGGGCGATAATGCTGCAGGACTACAATAGTTTCAGGCCACTAGAGGGATAATGCTGACACAACAGTTTCAGGCCACAGACAGATAATGCTGCAGGACTACAACAGGCCACTATAGAGGGCGATAATGGAATACAACAGTTTCAGGCACTAGAGGAGATAATGCTGCAGGACTACAACAGTTTCAGGCCACTGGAGGGTGATAATGCTGCAGGACTACAACAGTTTCAGGCCAGTTGCTGCGGGTTTCCACTAGAGGGTGATAATGCTGCAGACTACAACAGTTTCAGGCCACTAGAGGGTGATAATGCTGCAGGACTACAACAGGCCACTAGAGGGCGATAATGCTGCAGGACTACAAAAGTTTCAGGCCACTAGAGGGCGATAATGCTAGAGGACTACAACAGTTTCAGGCCACTAGAGGGTGATAATGCTGCAGGACTACAACAGTTTCAGGCCACCGTAGAGGGAGATAATGCTGCAGGACTACAACAGTTTCCAGGCCACTAGAGGGTGATAATGCTAGAGTGACTACACAGTTTCAGGCCACTTAGAGGGCTTAGATAATGCTGCAGGACTACAACAGTTTCAGGCCACTAGAGGGCGATAATGCTGCAGGACTACAACAACAGGCCACTATAGGGTGATAATGCTGCAGGACTACAACAGTTTCAGGCCACTAGAGGGCGATAATGCTGCAGGACTACACAACAGGCCACTAGAGGGCGATAATGCTGCAGGGCTACAACAGTTTCAGGCCACTCAGAAACATAATGCTGCAGGACTACAACAGTTTCAGGCCACTAGACACCAATGCTGCATGACTACAACAGGCCACTGAGGTGATAATGGGGACTACAACATTTCAGGCCAACTGCAGGACCAACAGTTTCAGACTACCGATAATGCTGCAGGACTACAACAGGCCACTAGAGGGCGATAATGCTGCAGGACTACAACAGGCCACTAGAGGGCGATAATGCTGCAGGACTACAACAGGCCACTAGAGGGTGATACACTTCATTGGTTCCCATTCAAACATCCTAGACACCAATGCTGCAGGACTACACACACGCCTTAGAGGGCTAATGCATTAAACATCCTGCAGACACCAGTTTCAGTGCATCAGAAACACTTCTTGGTTTCCCATTCAAACATCCTCCAGACACCAGATCTCAGGTTAGACACACGTCTTGGGTTCCATTCAAACATCCCCCAGACACCAGATCTCAGGTTAGACACACGTCTTGGTTCCCATTCAAACATCCTCCAGACACCAGATCTCTGAGGTTAGACAAACTGTCCACTGGTTCCATTCAAACATCCTCCAGACACCAGATCTCAGGTTAGACACGTCATGGTTTCATTCAAACATCCTCCAGACACCAGATCTCAGTTTGTCTCTGAGCACTGAGCAGATGGGTTCCATAAACATCCTCCAGACACCAGATCTCAGTTTGTCTCTGAGCACTGAGCAGAGACTGGTGTTAAACAAACTGAAACCACTATTTCTACTCTCAGTTTGTCTCTGAGCACTGAGCAGAGAGACTGGTGTGTTAAACAAACTGAAACCACTATTTCTACTCTCAGTTTGTCTCTGAGCACTGAGCAGAGAGACTGGTGTGTTAAACAAACTGAAACCACTATTTCTACTCTCAGTTTGTCTCCCGAGCACTGAGCAGAGAGACTGGTGTGTTAAACAAACTGAAACCACTATTTCTACTCTCAGTTTGTCTCCGTTAGCACTGAGCAGAGAGACTGGTGTGTTAAACAAACTGAAACCACTATTTCTACCCTCAGTTTGTCTCCGAGCACTGAGCAGAGAGACTGGTGTTAAACAAACTGAAACCACTATTTCTACTCTCAGTTTGTCTCCGAGCACTGAGCATTGGAAACAGACAGAAACAGTCAAGTCTAATTTAAATTATGAACTTTAATTCTCAGGCGCATAAAAACTGTAGTTTTGATAATGGGTAGTTTGATGTCAGCACTGTTGGAGAGTCTGGTTGTGTCCAAAGGCACCATGGCCCCTACTAAGTGCACTATTTTGACCAAGGCCATATAAGGTTCCAGTCTATAGTAGTACACTACATAGGGATAGGGGTGGCATTTGGGACACTTCTGTCTTTCTCTCTATGTTTAACGTTACCGGGCTTCTGAGATCATTACTATAGTCATACTCTAATATAGCTGGAGGAGAGGAGAGGAGAGGAGAGGAGAGAGAGGAGAGGAGAGGAGGAGGGAGAGGAGAGGAGAGGAGGGGATGAGAGGGGAGAGGAGAGGAGAGGAGAGGAGGAGAGGAGATGAGAGGAGAGAGAGGAGAGGGGAGGGAGAGAGGGGAGAGGAGGAGGGGAGGAGAGGGGAGAGGAGAGGAGAGGGAGATGGAGAGGAAAGGAGATTTAGAGGGGAGAGAGAGGAGAGGAGAGGGGGGAGGGGGAGAGGAGGAGAGGAGATGAGAGGGGAGAGGAGAGGAAGAGGAGAGAGAGAAGAGAGGAGAAGAGAGAGGAGAAAGAGAGGAGAGAGAGGAGAGGAGAGGGAGAAATGAGAGGAAGGAGGCCAGGATGTGAGGAGAGGAGAGGAGAGGAGAGGAGAGGAGATGGAGAAATGTTTGGCCAGCAAGGAGGCACACTCTGATATCAGGGTCACACAGGACACACACACACACACACACACACACACACACACACACACACACACACACACACACACACATACACGCACACGCACACGCACACGCACACGCACACACACACACACACAGACTATCGCCGACAGACAGTGAGGAAGAGGAGGATGAAAAGGAAGGAAAGGAGGAGGGTGAGGAGGGAGTAGGTTGCTTTGTTTTGACAGAAATTTTCTGAAGTGGCCAGATGGCCTTGGACAGGTGAACATTACCACTGAGATAAGGTGACCTGTGTGTGTGTGTGTGTGTGTGTGTGCGTGCGTGTGTGTGTGTGTGTGTGTGTCCATCTGAGTAAAGGTGACCTGGTCTGTCTCATGTTGACTCTGTTACTGTGAAAACACAGTCAGACACATCTAGGCCGACTCTCTCTCTTTTGCTCTTCATCTCTCCTTCCCCATCTTATTCACCTCTCTCTCTTCTCTCTCTCTCACTCTCTCTCTTCACTCTCTCTCTGCTTTTCTCTCTCTCTCTCTCTCTCTCTTTCCCCATCTCTGCTTGTCTTTTCATCCCACTCTCATCTCCTCCTCTCTCCTCTCCTCTCATCTCTCCCTCTCATATCCTCATCTCCTCCTCTCCTCCCCTCATCTCCTCATCTCCTCCTCTCCTCATCCTCATCTCCTCCTCTCCTCTCATCATCCTCCTCTCCTCTCCTCCCTCCTCCTCTCTCCCCTCTCAACCCCTCCCTCTCCTCCTCCCCATCTCCTCCTCCTCCTCTCCCTCTCATCTCCTCCTCTCCTCCTCTCTCATCTCCATATCTCCTCCTCTCCCTCCTCCCTCCTCTCTCATCTCCTCCTCCTCTCCTCCTCTCTCATCTCCTCATCTCCTCCTCTCTCCTCCCTCCTCTCCTCATCTCCTCCTCTCTCTCATCTCCTCTCTCCTCCTCTCTCATCTCCTCCTCTCCTCCTCTCCCTCATCTCCTCCTCTCACTCCTCTCTCATCTCCTCCTCTCCTCCTCCTCTCCTCCTCCCTCCTCTCTCCTCATCTCAGTCCTCTCTCATCGGTCTCCTCAGTTTAAGTAGGTAACAGTTCTGTTGTTGTTAACATCATGTCTGATAGTTGGTTTAGTAGTCAACAACATGTCACTGCTCTGCTGCAAGGCATCAATGCCGTTTGGGATTCTGCTCACATTATTACAGCAGTATTGAAGATCTCCACAGACCTGCGACTGACCTCCCCTCTCATCTCCTCCTCTCCTCTCCTCTCATCTCAT
>NW_027039791.1:83282-88489 GCF_034236695.1 Oncorhynchus nerka | reverse complement strand
TCTCCTCTATAGGCCCCAGGATGTTACCAGTCTCCTTTATAGACCCCAGGTTGTTACCAGTCTCCTCTATAGACCCCAGGTTGTTACCAGTCTCCTCTATCTATAGTATTATTGTTATAGGCCCCAGGTTGTTAACAGTCAGGTAGAGTTGCTGTGTGGCTTTAAATAGACGTCCAGTCTCCATCCTCTCCCAGTGTTTTGGACAGCAGAGGGTAATGGGGGCTGGTTGAAATTCATGTCCTTATCCTTACCCCTTCACAACGTCTCCCAAGATCTCTCTCTCTCCTTCTATCTCTCCTTCTGCCTACTTTGTTACTTTCTTTCTTTTTTTCACTCTCTCTTTCGTGCACACACACACACACACACACATTATCCCCACTCCTAACAGGTATGTGGTAGACTGACCAAAGGGACTGGGGATATTGCCATTCAGGACCTTCACTCAGGTTCTCTCTGTGTGTTGCTATTGGTTGTGTTACGAATCCCTTTTGGCCCGACAGTCTAGGGGGGGATGGTAAATGAGACTCGTAACATAACTCATGCAAATTCTAATAGTGACAAAGTAAAAGTGAGAACGAAATAACTACAACTGAAATTATACCGTCAAACTCAGGGTTTGACTCAAGGAAAGAAACAATAAGTATTCAAAAACACCCCTAAGCTAGACTAGCCTACTTTAACAACAGCTAACCAACTAACCAAAAATACAGTGGTTGGTCCGCCCAGTTCTAACTAGTGTATTTAACAAAGTCTACCTACGGTTAGTGTATGCCCATGGGCGACTTGTCTTGGTTCCCCCTTTTCCCACCAGCAGCAAACAAACACCATAACCAAAAACAATACTCACAGGTGATGACAAAGTGCTATGGAGGTGCTCAAACAAAAGAGAGGTTAATACACAACGAGAGAGTGAAACACAGAGACCTACAGACATGGCATTTACACAGAGATTGAGCTCTAGAGCAAACAACTGATGGGGTTTTTAAACCAAGGGAAAGGAACTGTGATAGGGTAGGAAACAGGAGGAGGTGTGTCTTCTGATTGATTGTTGACTGATTGGGGAGTGATGATTTTCACCTGTGAGGGGAGAAGGAGAGAAAAGAAACACACACAGGATACTTGTATCCGTAACAGGTTGTGTTTCTCTCCCTTCCTGCTCGTTCTCCTGCCTATTTCCACTCAAACTCTCCGTTATTCTCTCTCACTTTCTCCATCTCTCTGTGTCTCGTGGACACAAACACATTACCAGAGACAACACAACACATTATCATCAATTCCTCTCTCTCTGTCTCTCTCTCTGTGAGGGGGATAGTATTATCATCAATTCCTCTCTCTCTGTCTCTCTCTCTGTGAGGGGGTTGGTATTATCATCAACTCCTCTCTCTCTCTCTCTGTGAGGGGGTTGGTATTATCATCAACTCCTCTCTCTCTCTCTCTGTGAGGGGGTTGGTATTATCATCAACTCCTCTCTCTCTCTCTCTCTCTCTCTGTGAGGGGGTTGGTATTATCATCAACTCCTCTCTCTCTCTCTCTCTCTGTGAGGGGGTTGGTATTATCATCAACTCCTCTCTCTCTCTCTGTGAGGGGGTTGGTATTATCATCAACTCCTCTCTCTCTCTCTCTGTGAGGGGGTTGGTATTATCATCAACTCCTCTCTCTCTCTGTGAGGGGGTTGGTATTATCATCAACTCCTCTCTCTCTCTGTGAGGGGTTGGTATTATCATCAACTCTCTCTCTCTCTCTGTGAGGGGTTGGTATTATCATCAACTCTCTCTCTCTCTGTGAGGGGGTTGGTATTATCATCAACTCCTCTCTCTCTGTGAGGGGGTTGGTATTATCATCAACTCCTCTCTCTCTGTGAGGGGGTTGGTATTATCATCAACTCCTCTCTCTCTCTCTGTGAGGGGGTTGGTATTATCATCAACTCCTCTCTCTCTCTGTGAGGGGGTTGGTATTATCATCAACTCTCTCTCTCTCTGTGAGGGGTTGGTATTATCATCAACTCCTCTCTCTCTCTCTGTGAGGGGTTGGTATTATCATCAACTCCTCTCTCTCTCTCTGTGAGGGGGTTGGTATTATCATCAACTCCTCTCTCTCTCTGTGAGGGGTTGGTATTATCATCAACTCTCTCTCTCTCTCTCTGTGAGGGGTTGGTATTATCATCAACTCTCTCTCTCTCTCTGTGAGGGGGTTGGTATTATCATCAACTCCTCTCTCTCTCTGTGAGGGGGTTGGTATTATCATCAACTCTCTCTCTCTCTGTGAGAGGGTTGGTATTATCATCAACTCCTCTCTCTCTCTGTGAGGGGGTTGGTATTATCATCAACTCTCTCTGTGAGGGGGTTGATATTATCATCAACTCCTCTCTCTCTGTGAGGGGTTGGTATTATCATCAACTCCTCTCTCTCTCTGTGAGGGGTTGGTATTATCATCAACTCCTCTCTCTCTCTGTGAGGGGGTTGGTATTATCATCAACTCTTCTCTCTCTCTGTGAGGGGTTGGTATTATCATCAACTCTCTCTCTCTCTGTGAGGGGGTTGTATTATCATCAACTCCTCTCTCTCTGTGAGGGGTTGGTATTATCATCAACTCCTCTCTCTCTCTCTCTGTGAGGGGTTGGTATTATCATCAACTCTCTCTCTCTCTGTGAGGGGTTGGTATTATCATCAACTCTCTCTCTCTCTGTGAGGGGTTGGTATTATCATCAACTCTCTCTCTCTCTGTGAGGGGGTTGGTATTATCATCAACTCCTCTCTCTCTCTCTGTGAGGGGGTTGGTATTATCATCAACTCCTCTCTCTCTGTGAGGGGGTTGGTATTATCATCAACTCCTCTCTCTCTCTGTGAGGGGGTTGGTATTATCATCAACTCCTCTCTCTCTCTCTGTGAGGGGGTTGGTATTATCATCAACTCCTCTCTCTCTCTCTGTGAGGGGTTGGTATTATCATATTATCATCAACTCTCTCTCTCTCTGTGAGGGGTTGGTATTATCATCAACTCCTCTCTCTCATCAACTCCTCTCTCTCTGTGAGGGGGTTGGTATTATCATCAACTCCTCTCTCTCTCTGTGAGGGGGTTGGTATTATCATCAACTCCTCTCTCTCTCTGTGAGGGGGTTGGTATTATCATCAACTCTCTCTCTCTCTCTGTGAGGGGTTGGTATTATCATCAACTCCTCTCTCTGTGAGGGGTTGGTATTATCATCAACTCTCTCTCTCTCTGTGAGGGGTTGGTATTATCATCAACTCCTCTCTCTCTCTCTGTGAGGGGGTTGGTATTATCATCAACTCCTCTCTCTCTCTGTGAGGGGGTTGGTATTATCATCAACTCTCTCTCTCTCTGTGAGGGGGTTGGTATTATCATCAACTCCTCTCTCTCTGTGAGGGGGTTGGTATTATCATCAACTCCTCTCTCTCTCTGTGAGGGGTTGGTATTATCATCAACTCCTCTCTCTCTCTCTGTGAGGGGTTGGTATTATCATCAACTCTCTCTCTCTCTCTGTGAGGGGGTTGGTATTATCATCAACTCCTCTCTCTCTCTGTGAGGGGTTGGTATTATCATCAACTCTTCTCTCTCTCTGTGAGGGGGTTGGTATTATCATCAACTCCTCTCTCTCTCTCTCTGTGAGGGGGTTGGTATTATCATCAACTCCTCTCTCTCTCTCTGTGAGGGGTTGGTATTATCATCAACTCCTCTCTCTCTCTGTGAGGGGTTGGTATTATCATCAACTCCTCTCTCTCTGTGAGGGGGTTGGTATTATCATCAACTCTCTCTCTCTGTGAG
Source organism: Oncorhynchus nerka (assembly GCF_034236695.1). Lineage (NCBI taxonomy): Eukaryota > Metazoa > Chordata > Actinopteri > Salmoniformes > Salmonidae > Oncorhynchus > Oncorhynchus nerka. The sequence goes on along the minus strand of NW_027039791.1, from coordinate 84,707 downwards.
GGGGTTGGTATTATCATCAACTCTCTCTCTCTCTCTCTCTGTGAGGGGTTGGTATTATCATCAACTCCTCTCTCTCTCTGTGAGGGGTTGGTATTATCATCAACTCCTCTCTCTCTCTCTGTGAGGGGGTTGGTATTATCATCAACTCCTCTCTCTCTCTGTGAGGGGGTTGGTATTATCATCAACTCCTCTCTCTCTGTGAGGGGGTTGGTATTATCATCAACTCCTCTCTCTCTGTGAGGGGGTTGGTATTATCATCAACTCCTCTCTCTCTCTGTGAGGGGGTTGGTATTATCATCAACTCCTCTCTCTCTCTCTGTGAGGGGTTGGTATTATCATCAACTCCTCTCTCTCTCTCTGTGAGGGGGTTGGTATTATCATCAACTCCTCTCTCTCTCTCTGTGAGGGGGTTGGTATTATCATCAACTCCTCTCTCTCTGTGAGGGGGTTGGTATTATCATCAACTCTCTCTCTCTCTGTGAGGGGGTTGGTATTATCATCAACTCTCTCTCTCTGTGAGGGGGTTGGTATTATCATCAACTCCTCTCTCTCTCTCTGTGAGGGGTTGGTATTATCATCAACTCCTCTCTCTCTGTGAGGGGTTGGTATTATCATCAACTCTCTCTCTCTGTGAGGGTTGGTATTATCATCAACTCCTCTCTCTCTGTGAGGGGGTTGGTATTATCATCAACTCTCTCTCTCTCTGTGAGGGGGTTGGTATTATCATCAACTCCTCTCTCTCTCTGTGAGGGGGTTGGTATTATCATCAACTCCTCTCTGTGAGGGGTTGGTATTATCATCAACTCCTCTCTCTCTCTCTGTGAGGGGGTTGGTATTATCATCAACTCCTCTCTCTCTGTGAGGGGGTTGGTATTATCATCAACTCCTCTCTCTCTCTCTGTGAGGGGTTGGTATTATCATCACTCCTCTCTCTCTCTCTGTGAGGGGGTTGGTATTATCATCAACTCTCTCTCTCTCTCTGTGAGGGGTTGGTATTATCATCAACTCCTCTCTCTCTGTGAGGGGGTTGGTATTATCATCAACTCCTCTCTCTCTCTGTGAGGGGGTTGGTATTATCATCAACTCCTCTCTCTCTCTCTGTGAGGCGGTTGGTATTATCATCAACTCCTCTCTCTCTCTCTCTGTGAGGGGGTTGGTATTATCATCAACTCCTCTCTCTCTCTGTGAGGGGGTTGGTATTATCATCAACTCCTCTCTCTCTGTGAGGGGGTTGGTATTATCATCAACTCCTCTCTCTCTCTCTGTGAGGGGTTGGTATTATCATCAACTCCTCTCTCTCTCTCTCTGTGAGGGGTTGGTATTATCATCAACTCCTCTCTCTCTCTCTGTGAGGGGGTTGGTATTATCATCAACTCCTCTCTCTCTCTCTGTGAGGGGGTTGGTATTATCATCAACTCCTCTCTC
>NW_027039791.1:43282-78282 GCF_034236695.1 Oncorhynchus nerka | reverse complement strand
CCTCTCTCTCTCTCCCTGTGAGGGCTTTGGTATTCTCCTCAACTCCTCTCAGCTCCCTCCCTGTGAGGGGTAAAGACCAGTGTGTGTGTGCAGGGATGGGCAGTATTTGAATTCTTCTGTGTTTTTATTCATGTGTATTACACTACGCTGAACTACACTCCGATTTATTTTGTTACAAGATACTTTCATAGAGCTGTAATTAGATTTTTTTTTATCGTAATAGGCCAACAAAAATACCCAGTGTGCTTTGCAGGTCATTTTTTTGTTGTGTTCATTTTACATATTGGTGATTTAGCAGACACTCTTATCCAGAGAGACTTTCTGTCTATGCATTCAACTAAGGTACGTTTAGAATTAGGGTTAGGGGTTAGGGGTTAGGTTTAGAATTAGGGGTTAGGTTTAGGTTTAGAATTAGGGGTTAGGTTTAGGTTTAGGGTTAGGGGTTTGGTTTAGAATTAGGGGTTAGGTTTAGATTTAGAATTAGGGTTAGGTTTAGAATTAGGGTTAGGGGTTAGGTTTAGGTTTAGAATTAGGGGTTAGGTTTAGGGTTAGGGGTTAGGTTTAGGTTTAGAATTAGGGGTTAGGTTTAGGTTTAGAATTAGGGGTTAGGTTTAGGTTTAGAATTAGGGGTTAGGTTTAGGTTTAGAATTAGGGTTAGGGGTTAGGTTTAGGTTTAGAATTAGGGGTTAGGTTTAGGTTTAGAATTAGGGTTAGGGGTTAGGTTTAGAATTAGGTTAGGGGTTAGGTTTAGGGGTTAGGTTTAGGTTTAGAATTAGGGTTAGGTTTAGGTTTAGAATTAGGTTAGGGGTTAGGTTTAGGTTTAGAATTAGGGGTTAGGTTTAGGTTTAGAATTAGGGGTTAGGTTTAGGTTTAGGGTTAGGGGTTAGGTTTAGGTTTAGAATTAGGGTTTAGGTTTAGAATTAGAATTAGGGTTTAGGTTTAGAATTAGAATTAGGGTTTAGGTTTAGGTTTAGAATTAGGGGTTAGGTTTAGGTTTAGAATTAGGGTTAGGGGTTAGGTTTAGAATTAGGGTTAGGGGTTAGGTTTAGGGGTTAGGTTTAGGTTTAGAATTAGGGTTAGGTTTAGGTTTAGAATTAGGCTTAGGGGTTAGGTTTAGGTTTAGAATTAGGGTTTAGGTTTAGAATTAGGCTTAGGGGTTAGGTTTAGGTTTAGAATTAGAGGTTAGGTTTAGGTTAGGGGTTACAGAACACAGAACACAGAACAGAATGACACCATACAGAACATCAATAGACAAGAACACCTCAATGACAGAACTGCAGGGGTTAAGAGGAAATAAGATTTTGAATGGGAATAAATGTCCCCACCTGAACGGTAAAATAAACGTGTGTGTGTGTGTGTGTGTGTGTGTGTGTGTTCTCCCCAAGGGGGAGCAGTAGTGTCGGTCTAGGCTGCAGGCGCTCAACAGAGGAGAGAGAGGAGGGGGAAGATGCTGCCTCTGCAGGAACAGGAGAAAACAACGAGATGAGAAAAAAATTAGGGCTAAAACTTGCTGAGGCATTCAAAAGAAAAGAGAAGAGAGGAGAGAGAGGGGGAGAGAGGGAGAGAGGGAGAAAGAGGGGGAGAGAGGGAGAGGGGAGAGAGGGAGAGAGAGAGAGAGAGAGGGATGGAGATGGAGAGAGAGAGAGGGAGAGGGATGGAGAGGGAGAGAGAGGGATGGAGAGGGAGAGAGAGGGATGGAGAGGGATGGAGAGGGATGGAGAGGGAGGGAGAGGGATGGAGAGGGATGAGAGGGATGGAGAGGGAGAGAGAGGGGTGGAGAGGGATGGAGGGAGAGAGGTAGATGGGGAGAAATCCTTGTAGAGGCTTAATTGAAACAACCACATCACCACCTGTGAAAGGACTGGAAAATAATCTCTCTCATCTCTCTCTCTCTCTCTCTCTCTTCAACCCCTCTCTCTCTCTCTCTTCAACCCCTCTCTCTCTCTCTCTCTCTCTCTCTCTCTCTCTCTCTCTCTTCAACCCCTCTCTCCTCTCTCTCTCTCTCTCTCGCTCTCTCTCTCGCTCTCTCTCTCGCTCTCTCGCTCTCTCGCTCTCTCTCTCTCTCTCTCTCTCTCTCTCTCTCTCTCTCTCTCTCCTCTCTGTCTCTCTCTCCTCTCCTCTTTCTCTCTCTCTCTCTCTTCAACCCCTCTCTCACCACTCTTTTCTCTCTCTCTCCCCCTCTCTCTCTCTCGCTCTCTCCTGATTCAGGGAAGGAGAGATTTGACCGAAGGGAGAATGGGGAGACAGGGACATCGGTAGACATCGGCAGCCTGTCTTGTACTGATCTTTCAGGCCCTTGTTGATAGGTCAACATGTTGATGTGTTGTTTGTAAATGACGTCTGAGTGTTGCCGTGTGCCCCTGGCTGTCCGTACATAAGAAAACAGTTCCGTCTGGTTTCCTTCATTAAATGAAGTTTAAATGATTTATACATAGAATGATAGCAGAGAGTAATGAACCACAATCACTTTAGTCTCCAAGTACATTTACATGTAACCAGAATTTGACTTAGTGACTAGGTGTTGCCATCAACAGACAGAACACAGACCGGATAAGACAGGATACAGACAGGATACAGACAGGATACAGACAGGATACAGACAGGATACAGACAGGATACAGACAGAACACAGACAGGATACAGACAGGATACAGACAGGACACAGGCAGGATACAGACAGACAGGATACAGACAGACAGGACACAGACAGGACACATACAGGATACAGACAGACAGGATACAGACAGGATACAGACAGGATACAGACAGAACACAGACAGGACACACACAGGATAAGACAGGATACAGACAGGATACAGACAGGATACAGACTTAGTGACTAGGTGTTGCCATCAACAGACAGAACACAGACAGGATACAGACAGGACACAGACAGGATAGAGACAGGATACAGACAGGATACAGACAGAACACAGACAGGATACAGACAGGATACAGACAGGATACAGACAGGACACAGACAGGATACAGACAGGATACAGACAGGATACAGACAGAACACAGACAGAACACAGACAGGACACAGACAGGATACAGACAGACAGGATACAGACAGGATACAGACAGGACACAGACAGGATAGAGACAGGATACAGACAGGATACAGACAGAACACAGACAGGATACAGACAGGATATAGACAGGATACAGACAGGATACAGACAGGACACAGACAGGATACAGACAGGATACAGACAGGATACAGACAGAACACAGACAGGACACAGACAGGATACAGACAGGATACAGACAGACAGGATACAGACAGGATACAGACAGAACACAGACAGGATACAGACAGGATACAGACAGGATACAGACAGAGAACAGACAGAACACAGACAGGATACAGACAGGATACAGACAGGATACAGACAGGATACAGACAGGACACAGACCGGATACAGACAGGACACAGACAGGATACAGTCTTCCGGGTTGGAGCGAGCCGGTCGCATCCGCGCTTCGGTCTGCAGGTTGTATAACTTTTTCATTACATTTCATTTCATTTCATTATAGTACAACGGTCTGATTTGTCTAATCTTAGCAATTTCTTCTTAGCTAGCTACATAGTCGTCGTTGTATCAAAGATAATTGCGTAATTATCGTATTTCGTCGTCTCCTATCTGCCCAACACGTTCACCGTCTACCGTAGCACTGTAGTAACTATCACACTCAACTGAACGACTTGATTAGTGTAGTATTAGCTAGCTACATAGTTGTCTTTGCTGTCTTCGTATCCAAGATAATTGTGTAGCTTAGAGTATGGAGTCTTAGAGTGATAATTGCGTTATTATCGTATTTCGTCGTCCTCCTATCTGCCTAGCAGCTAGCCAGCTAGCATACATTCACCGGCTACCGTAGCACTGTAGTAACTATCACACTCAACTGAACGACTTGATTAGTGTAGTATTAGCTAGCTACATAGTTGTCTTTGCTGTCTTCGTATCCAAGATAATTGTGTAGTCTTAGAGTGATTATCTTAATTCACCGAGGTTAGCTAGCCAGCTATTTTGTCGTCCTTAACGTAGGAGACACTCCTAGCTAGCCAATAGCCAGCTAACGCCTACTGAATAGAACTTTCGCATTCCGGTCGCATTCCGCTTCGCTCCACAGGTAGTATCACATTTTCATTTCATTTCATTACAGTCCCAACGGTGTGATTTGTTTGATCGTAGCTAGCTACATAGCTAGCTACATAGCCGTCTTTGTTTCAAAGATAATTGTGTAGTCTAGAGTGATTTTCAAGGTTAGCTAGCCAGCTATTGTCGTTCTCCTAACGCAACATAACATAACCAACACTGCTAGCTAGCCAGCTAGCTCCCGAAAAGCAGCATTGTAGAAACTTCACACTCAACGGTACGACTTGATTAGGGTAGTGTCAACAACGCAGCTAGCCTACCCCAGCAGTACTGTATCATTTGAATCATTTTAGTCAATTAGATTCTTGCTACGTAAGCTTAACTTTCTGAACATTCGAGACGTGTAGTCCACTTGTCATTCCAATCTCCTCTGCATTAGCGTAGCCTCTTCTCTAGCCTGTCAACTATGTGTCTGTCTATCCCTGTTCTCTCCTCTCTGCACAGACCATACAAACGCTCCACACCGCATGGCCGCGGCCACCCTAATCTGGTGGTCCCAGCGCGCACGACCCACGTGGAGTTCCAGGTCTCCGGTAGCCTCTGGAACTGCCGATCTGCGGCCAACAAGGCAGAGTTCATCTCAGCCTATGCCTCCCTCCAGTCCCTCGACTTCTTGGCTCTGACGGAAACATGGATCACCACAGACAACACCGCTACTCCTACTGCTCTCTCTTCGTCCGCCCACGTGCTCTCGCACACCCCGAGAGCTTCTGGTCAGCGGGGTGATGGCACCGGGATCCTCATCTCTCCCAAGTGGTCATTCTCTCTTTCTCCCCTTACCCATCTGTCTATCGCCTCCTTTGAATTCCATGCTGTCACAGTTACTAGCCCTTTCAAGCTTAACATCCTTATCATTTATCGCCCTCCAGGTTCCTCGGAGAGTTCATCAATGAGCTTGATGCCTTGATAAGCTCCTTTCCTGAGGACGGCTCACCTCTCACAGTTCTGGGCGACTTTAACCTCCCCACGTCTACCTTTGACTCATTCCTCTCTGCCTCCTTCTTTCCACTCCTCTCCTCTTTTGACCTCACCCTCTCACCTTCCCCCCTACTCACAAGGCAGGCAATACGCTCGACCTCATCTTTACTAGATGCTGTTCCTCCACTAACCTCATTGCAACTCCCTCCAAGTCTCCGACCACTACCTTGTATCCTTTTCCCTCTCGCTCTCATCCAACACTTCCCACACTGCCCCTACTCGGATGGTATCGCGCCGTCCCAACCTTCGCTCTCTCTCCCCGCTACTCTCTCTCCTCTTCCATCCTATCATCTCTTCCCTCTGCTCAAACCTTCTCCAACCTATCTCCTGATTCTGCCTCCTCAACCCTCCTCTCCTCCCTTTCTGCATCCTTTGACTCTCTATGTCCCCTATCCTCCAGGCCGGCTCGGTCCTCCCCTCCCGCTCCGTGGCTCGACGACTCATTGCGAGCTCACAGAACAGGGCTCCGGGCAGCCGAGCGGAAATGGAGGAAAACTCGCCTCCCTGCGGACCTGGCATCCTTTCACTCCCTCCTCTCTACATTTTCCTCCTCTGTCTCTGCTGCTAAAGCCACTTTCTACCACTCTAAATTCCAAGCATCTGCCTCTAACCCTAGGAAGCTCTTTGCCACCTTCTCCTCCCTCTTGAATCCTCCTCCCCCTCCCCCCTCCTCCCTCTCTGCAGATGACTTCGTCAACCATTTTGAAAAGAAGGTCGACGACATCCGATCCTCGTTTGCTAAGTCAAACGACACCGCTGGTTCTGCTCACACTGCCCTACCCTGTGCTCTGACCTCTTTCTCCCTCTCTCTCCAGATGACATCTCGCGTCTTGTGACGGCCGGCCGCTCAACAACCTGCCCGCTTGACCCTATCCCCTCCTCTCTTCTCCAGACCATCTCCGGTGACCTTCTCCCTTACCTCACCTCGCTCATCAACTCATCCCTGACCGCTGGCTACGTCCCTCCTGTCTTCAAGAGAGCGAGAGTTGCACCCCTTCTGAAAAAACCTACACTCGATCCCTCCGATGTCAACAACTACAGACCAGTATCCCTTCTTTCTTTTCTCTCCAAAACTCTTGAACGTGCCGTCCTTGGCCAGCTCTCCCGCTATCTCTCTCAGAATTACCTTCTTGATCCAAATCAGTCAGGTTTCAAGACTAGTCATTCAACTGAGACTGCTCTTCTCTGTATCACGGAGGCGCTCCGCACTGCTAAAGCTAACTCTCTCTCCTCTGCTCTCATCCTTCTAGACCTATCGGCTGCCTTCGATACTGTGAACCATCAGATCCTCCTCTCCACCCTCTCCGAGTTGGGCATCTCCGGCGCGGCCCACGCTTGGATTGCGTCCTACCTGACAGGTCGCTCCTACCAGGTGGCGTGGCGAGAATCCGTCTCCTCACCACGTGCTCTCACCACTGGTGTCCCCCAGGGCTCTGTTATAGGCCCTCTCCTATTCTCGCTATACACCAAGTCACTTGGCTCTGTCATAACCTCACATGGTCTCTCCTATCATTGCTATGCAGACGACACACAATTAATCTTCTCCTTTCCCCTTCTGACGACCAGGTGGCGAATCGCATCTCTGCATGTCTGGCAGACATATCAGTGTGGATGACGGATCATCACCTCAAGCTGAACCTCGGCAAGACGGAGCTGCTCTTCCTCCCGGGGAAGGACTGCCCGTTCCATGATCTCGCCATCACGGTTGACAACTCCATTGTGTCCTCGTCCCAGAGCGCTAAGAACCTTGGCGTGATCCTGGACAACACCCTGTCGTTCTCAAATAACATCAAGGCGGTGGCCCGTTCCTGTAGGTTCATGCTCTACAACATCCGCAGAGTACGACCCTGCCTCACACAGGAAGCGGCGCAGGTCCTAATCCAGGCACTTGTCATCTCCCGTCTGGATTACTGCAACTCGCTGTTGGCTGGGCTCCCTGCCTGTGCCATTAAACCCCTACAACTCATCCAGAACGCCGCAGCCCGTCTGGTGTTCAACCTTCCCAAGTTCTCTCACGTCACCCCGCTCCTCCGCTCTCTCCACTGGCTTCCAGTTGAAGCTCGCATCCACTACAAGACCATGGTGCTTGCCTACGGAGCTGTGAGGGGAACGGCACCTCAGTACCTCCAGGCTCTGATCAGGCCCTACACCCAAACAAGGGCACTGCGTTCATCCACCTCTGGCCTGCTCGCCTCCCTACCACTGAGGAAGTACAGTTCCCGCTCAGCCCAGTCAAAACTGTTCGCTGCTCTGGCCCCCCAATGGTGGAACAAACTCCCTCACGACGCCAGGACAGCGGAGTCAATCACCACCTTCCGGAGACACCTGAAACCCCACCTCTTTAAGGAATACCTAGGATAGGATAAAGTAATCCTTCTCCCCCTCCCCCACCCCTTAAAAGACCTAGATGCACTATTGTAAAGTGGCTGTTCCACTGGATGTCATAAGGTGAAAGCACCAATTTGTAAGTCGCTCTGGATAAGAGCGTCTGCTAAATGACTTAAATGTAAATGTAATGTACAGACAGGATACAGACAGGATACAGACAGAGCACAGACAGGATACAGACAGGATACCGACAGAGAACAGACAGAACACAGACAGGATACAGACAGGATACAGACAGGATACAGACAGGATACAGACAGAACACAGACAGGATACAGACAGGATACAGACAGGATACAGACAGGATACAGACAGAACACAGACAGGATACATACAGGAAACAGACAGGATACAGACAGACAGGATACAGACAGGATACAGACAGAACACAGACAGGATACAGACAGGATACAGACAGAGAACAGACAGAACACAGACAGGATACAGACAGGATACAGACAGGATACAGACAGGATACAGACAGGACACAGACCGGATACAGACAGGACACAGACAGGATACAGACAGGATACAGACAGGATACAGACAGAGCACAGACAGGATACAGACAGGATACAGACAGAGAACAGACAGAACACAGACAGGATACAGACAGGGTACAGACAGGATACAGACAGGATACAGACAGGACACAGACAGGATACAGACAGGACACAGACAGGATACAGACAGGATACAGACCGGATACAGACAGGACACAGACAGGATACAGACAGGATACAGACAGGATACAGACAGAGAACAGACAGAACACAGACAGGATACAGACAGGACACAGACAGGATACAGACAGGATACAGACAGGATACAGACAGAGAACAGACAGAACACAGAGAGGATACAGACAGGATACAGACAGGACACAGACAGAACACAGACAGGATACAGACAGGATACAGACAGGATACAGACAGGACACAGACAGGATACAGACAGGATACAGACAGGATACAGACAGGACACATACAGGATACAGACAGGATACAGACAGGACACAGACAGGATACAGACAGGATACAGACAGACAGGATACAGACAGGACACAGACAGGACACAGACAGAACACAGACAGAGCACAGACAGGATACAGACAGGATACAGACAGAGCACAGACAGGATACAGACAGGATACAGACAGGATACAGACAGAGTGTGTGAGTGTGTGTGTGTGTGTGTGTGTGTGTGTGTGTGTGTGTGTGTGTGTGTGTGTGTGTGTGTGTGTGTGTGTGTGTGTGTGTGTGGGCCTTCATCTCTCTTACATCTTGTTGCATCACTTTGATCAGGGTTGTCCAAGGTAATATGAGCCTGGGACACAGAAGCAGAACACACACACACACACACACAAACACACACACACACACACACACACACACTTGCTTCTAATTTCCTTGGCCAACAGGTTGACAACCAGCTGACACCAGCAGGATAACAGAAAGGTTGACCACCAGCTGACAGGATAACAGAAACGTTGACCACCAGCTGACAGTAGCAGGATAACAGACAGGTTGACCACCAGCTGACAGTAGCAGGATAACAGAAAGGTAGACCACCAGCTGACAGGATAACAGAAAGGTTGACCACCAGCTGACAGTAGCAGGATAACAGAAAGGTTGACCACCAGCTGACAGGATAACAGAAAGGTTGACCACCAGCTGACAGGATAACAGAAAGGTTGACCACCAGCTGACAGGATAACAGAAAGGTTGACCACCAGCTGACAGTAGCAGGATAACAGAAAGGTTGACCACCAGCTGACAGGATAACAGAAAGGTTGACCACCAGCTGACAGGATAACAGAAAGGTTGACCACCAGCTGACAGTATAACAGAAAGGTTGACCACCAGCTGACAGGATAACAGAAAGGTTGACAACCAGCTGACAGTAGCAGGATAACAGAAAGGTTGACCACCAGCTGACAGGATAACAGAAAGGTTGACCACCAGCTGACAGTAGCAGGATAACAGAAAGGATGACCACCAGCTGACAGGATAACAGAAAGGTTGACCACCAGCTGACAGCAGCAGGATAACAGAAAGGTTGACCACCAGCTGACAGTAGCAGGATAACAGAAAGGTTGACAACCAGCTGACAGGATAACAGAAAGGTTGACCACCAGCTGACAGTAGCAGGATAACAGAAAGGTTGACCACCAGCTGACAGTAGCAGGATAACAGAAAGGTTGACCACCAGCTGACAGTAGCAGGATAACAGAAAGGTTGACAACCAGCTGACAGGATAACAGAAAGGTTGACCACCAGCTGACAGTAGCAGGATAACAGAAAGGTTGACCACCAGCTGACAGGATAACAGAAAGGTTGACCACCAGCTGACAGGATAACAGAAAGGTTGACCACCAGCTGACAGGATAAAAGAAAGGTTGACCACCAGCTGACAGGATAACAGAAAGGTTGACCACCAGCTGACAGTAGCAGGATAACAGAAAGGTTGACCACCAGCTGACAGGATAACAGAAAGGTTGACCACCAGCTGACAGGATAACAGAAAGGTTGACCACCAGCTGACAGGATAAAAGAAAGGTTGACCACCAGCTGACAGGATAACAGAAAGGTTGACCACCAGCTGACAGCAGCAGGATAACAGAAAGGTTGACCACCAGCTGACAGGATAACAGAAAGGTTGACCACCAGCTGACAGTAGCAGGATAACAGAAAGGTTGACCACCAGCTGACAGCAGCAGGATAACAGAAAGGTTGACCACCAGCTGACAGTAGCAGGATAACAGAAAGGTTGACCACCAGCTGACAGCAGCAGGATAACAGAAAGGTTGACCACCAGCTGACAGCAGCAGGATAACAGAAAAGTTGACCACCAGCTGACAGCAGCAGGATAACAGAAAGGTTGACCACCAGCTGACAGGATAACAGAAAGGTTGACCACCAGCTGACAGGATAACAGAAAGGTTGACCACCAGCTGACAGTAGCAGGATAACAGAAAGGTTGACCACCAGCTGACAGGATAACAGAAAGGTTGACCACCAGCTGACAGGATAACAGAAAGGTTGACCACCAGCTGACAGTAGCAGGATAACAGAAAGGTTGACCACCAGCTGACAGGATAACAGAAAGGTTGACCACCAGCTGACAGTAGCAGGATAACAGAAAGGTTGACCACCAGCTGACAGGATAACAGAAAGGTTGACCACCAGCTGACAGTAGCAGGATAACAGAAAGGTTGACCACCAGCTGACAGTAGCAGGATAACAGAAAGGTTGACCACCAGCTGACAGTAGCAGGATAACAGAAAGGTTGACCACCAGCTGACAGTAGCAGGATAACAGAAAGGTTGACCACCAGCTGACAGTAGCAGGATAACAGAAAGGTTGACCACCAGCTGACAGGATAACAGAAAGGTTGACCACCAGTTGACAGGCTAAAAGAAAGGTTGACCACCAGCTGACAGTGACACTTCTCTCACATCAAGCGCCAAACAAGATGGGCAGAGTGCAAGTATCGAGAGACTCATTCACCTGCTTGAACGCACCTTAGAGAAGAGCATACCACCCGTTATGGTTTCACAGACACAGGCCAAGGCACCATCTTTCCCCACCCAGCCCTTCAGGCGTAGGGAATGCAGGGCTTGTGGCTCAACAGATCACTCCACTGTGATGCACTGTAGACATGAGAACCTGTGCATCTGGTGCTTTTCCCCAGATCATTGGAAGTCAAATTGTCCAAAACACGGGGGGACGCTATGCCAATCCCGGTGGTGAGAGACACCCACCGCGACAGCAGAGAAACCAGAGAAACTCACCACCACAGCAGCAACCATTAAACTGCCAGTAAACTGTGGGCGTCACAGGGAAAGGGGTGAAATGTGTTCAACTGTCTACCCCCAAGAAGGAATCTGATGATCTCGAGAAAACGTATGAGATTTTGTGCTCTGATGCGAAAGAAGGAGAGAAAATTGTTATGTTAGGTTCACAAGAGGCCTTTTCAGATTTGTTTTACACCTCTGTGTCTGTACATGGGAAAGTGCAGCTTAAGGACAGGCTTGACACTGGGTCTATGGTCTGTACATTGAGAGAACATGCAGGCTTTCGCCTGCAATATCAGTTCTGTTATACTCACAGACAATATTTTTACAGTTTTGGAAACTTTAGAGTGTTTTCTATCCTAAGCTGTCAATTATATGCATATTCTATTATCTGGTCCTGACAAATAGCCTGTTTACTTTGGGAACGTTATTTTTCCAAAAATTAAAATAGTGCCCCCTAGTTTCAAGAGGTTAACTGCCTTGTTCAGGGGGGCAGAACGACAGATTTGTACCTTGTCAGCTCGGAGGATTTGAACCTGCAACCTTTCGGTTACTAGCCCAACGCCCTAACCACTATGTTACCTGCCACGTCTACACTCTAACCACTAGGCTACCTGCCGCCCCTACACTCTAACCACTAGGCTACCTGCCGCCCCTACACTCTAACCACTAGGCTACCCTACCTCCTCTACACTCTAACCGCTAGGCTACCTACCTCCTCTACACTCTAACCACTAGGCTACCCTACCTCCTCTACATTCTAACCGTTAGGCTACCTACCTCCTCTACACTCTAACCACTAGACTACCTGCCTCCTCTACACTCTAACCACTAGGCTACCTGCCGCCCCAACACTCTGACCGCTAGGCTACCTGCCTCCCCAACACTCTAACCACTAGGCTACCTGCCTCCCCTCCACTCTAACCACTAGGCTACCCTGCCGCCCCTACACTCTAACCACTAGGCTACCCTGCCGCCCCTACACTCTAACCACTAGGCTACCTGCTACCTCTACACTGTAACCACTAGGCTACCTACCTCCTCTACACTCTAACCACTAGACTACCTGCCTCCTCTACACTCTAACCACTAGGCTACCTGCCGCCCCTACACTCTAACCACTAGGCTACCTGCTACCTCTACACTGTAACCACTAGGCTACCTACCTCCTCTACACTCTAACCACTAGACTACCTGCCTCCTCTACACTCTAACCACTAGGCTACCTGCCGCCCCAACACTCTGACCGCTAGGCTACCTGCCTCCCCAACACTCTAACCACTAGGCTACCTGCCTCCACTCCACTCTAACCACTAGGCTACCCTGCCGCCCCTACACTCTAACCACTAGGCTACCCTGCCGCCCCTACACTCTAACCACTAGGCTACCTGCCTCCACTCCACTCTAACCACTAGGCTACCCTGCCGCCCCTACACTCTAACCACTAGGCTACCTACCTCCTCTACACTCTAACCACTAGGCTACCTGCTACCTCTACACTGTAACCACTAGGCTACCTACCTCCTCTACACTGTAACCACTAGGCTACCTACCTCCTCTACACTCTAACCACTAGGCTACCCTGCCGCCCCTACACTCTAACCACTAGGCTACCTGCTACCTCTACACTGTAACCACTAGGCTACCTACCTCCTCTACACTCTAACCACTAGGCTACCTACCTCCTCTACACTCTAACCACTAGGCTACCTGCTACCTCTACACTGTAACCACTAGGCTACCTACCTCCTCTACACTCTGACCGCTAGGCTACCTGCCTCCCCAACACTCTAACCACTAGGCTACCTACCTCCTCTACACTCTAACCACTAGGCTACCTACCTCCTCTACACTCTAACCACTAGGCTACCTGCTACCTCTACACTGTAACCACTAGGATACCTACCTCCTCTACACTCTAACCACTAGGCTACCTACCTCCTCTACACTGTAACCACTAGGCTACCTACCTCCTCTACACTCTAACCACTAGGATACCTACCTCCTCTACACTCTAACCACTAGGCTACCCACCTCCTCTACACTCTAACCACTAGGATACCTACCTCCTCTACACTCTAACCACTAGGATACCTACCTCCTCTACACTGTAACCACTAGGCTACCTACCTCCTCTACACTGTAACCACTAGGCTACCTGCCTCCCCAACACTCTAACCACTAGGCTACCTACCTCCTCTACACTCTAACCACTAGGCTACCTGCTACCTCTACACTCTAACCACTAGGCTACCCTGCCGCCCCTACACTCTAACCACTAGGCTACCTGCTACCTCTACACTGTAACCACTAGGCTACCTGCCTCCCCAACACTCTAACCACTAGGCTACCTACCTCCTCTACACTCTAACCACTAGGCTACCTACCTCCTCTACACTCTAACCACTAGGCTACCTACCTCCTCTACACTCTAACCACTAGGCTACCTACCTCCTCTACACTCTAACCACTAGGCTACCTACCTCCTCTACACTGTAACCACTAGGCTACCTACCTCCTCTACACTCTAACCACTAGGCTACCTACCTCCTCTACACTCTAACCACTAGGATACCCTGCTACCTCTACACTGTAACCACTAGGCTACCTGCTACCTCTACACTCTAACCACTAGGCTACCTGCTACCTCTACACTCTAACCACTAGGCTACCTGCTACCTCTACACTCTAACCACTAGGCTACCTGCTACCTCTACACTCTAACCACTAGGCTACCCACCTCCTCTACACTCTAACCACTAGGATACCTACCTCCTCTACACTCTAACCACTAGGATACCTACCTCCTCTACACTGTAACCACTAGGCTACCTACCTCCTCTACACTGTAACCACTAGGCTACCTGCCTCCCCAACACTCTAACCACTAGGCTACCTACCTCCTCTACACTCTAACCACTAGGCTACCTGCTACCTCTACACTCTAACCACTAGGCTACCCTGCCGCCCCTACACTCTAACCACTAGGCTAACCACTAGGCTAAACCTGCTACCTCTACACTGATTAACCACTCCAGGCTACCTGCCTCCCAACACTCTAACCACTAGGCTACCACACCTCCTCTACACTCTAACCACTAGGCTACCTACCTCCTCTACACTCTAACCACTAGGCTACCTACCTCCTCTACACTCTAACCACTAGGCTACCTACCTCCTCTACACTCTAACCACTAGGCTACCTACCTCCTCTACACTGTAACCACTAGGCTACCTACCTCCTCTACACTCTAACCACTAGGCTACCTACCTCCTCTACACTCTAACCACTAGGATACCCTGCTACCTCTACACTGTAACCACTAGGCTACCTGCTACCTCTACACTCTAACCACTAGGCTACCTGCTACCTCTACACTCTAACCACTAGGTTACCTACCTCCTCTACACTGTAACCACTAGGCTACCTACCTCCTCTACACTCTAACCACTAGGCTACCTACCTCCTCTACACTCTAACCACTAGACTACCTACCTCCTCTACACTCTAACCACTAGGCTACCTACCTCCTCTACACTCTAACCACTAGGCTACCTACCTCCTCTACACTCTAACCACTAGGCTACCCACCTCCTCTACACTCTAACCACTAGGATACCCTGCCCCATAAAAAGGTTGTACGTGGCTCAGACAGATGGTCATGTGTTTGATGATTTCTCTCCTTCATGAATGAAAGATGATAACTCTTTAATTATTTATTGATCATCCATGGAGGAGATGATGAGACCGTCATTAGAATACTGATCAAATATTTACTAACCAATCAGAAACCTTCGGAGGGTTAAACCGTTACCCCGGGAAACTAGATTCCGATATTATCTCCAGTAAAATACCTGGCTGACACAACCGCACACTCAAGCCACACACGCACACACACACACACACACAAACGTAAAACTACTGTGACAGTGTAAATTCACACAATAGGTTATCAATACACACTACACATTGACCAATAGGTTATCAATACACACTACAAACAGACCACTAGGTTATCAATACACACAGACCACTAGGTTATCAATACACACTACACACAGACCAATAGGATATCAATACACACAGACCAATAGGTTATCGATACACACTACACACAGACCAATAGGTTATCGATACAAACTACACACATACCAAAACTACAGACACAGACCAATAGGTTATCAATACACACAGACCACTAGGTTATAAATACACACAGACCAATAGGTTATCAATACACACAGACCAATAGGTTATCAATACACACAGACCAATAGGTTATAAATACACACAGACCAATAGCGTATCAATACACAGAGACCAATAGCTTATCAATACACACAGACCAATAGGTTACCAATACACACAGACCAATAGCTTATCAATACACACTACACACAGACCAATAGCTTATCAAGTTCTGTTCCAAGATGGCGTAGCAGTCGGACGTGTGTTTTGTCTTGTCCCGTCCTGTATAGTGTAAATATAGTTTTTCCTCGTTTTTTTTTCTGTATATATTTCGTACATATTTTAATCTCACTTTCCAACTACAGGCTGAATATACTCTCCTGCAACCCGCATCACCCAATGTGGTACGGATCTGCTTTTTCTATACTTTAGAATCGGAACCCTCATCAGAAGCTAGCCAGCTAACTAGCTACTAGCTAGTAGCTAGCCACTGCTAGCGGTCTTCAACGCTAACTAGGACACCAGCGCGACATCTACCCAAAGCATATCAGACGGCTTTTTCTCTACCACATCTCCGGATTCCTACCGCAAGCTCTGAACCTTTACACCGGATCATCGCAACTAGCTAGCTGCAATCCGAGTGGCTACTCCTGGCTAACGTCTCTGTCCCAGAGCAAGCACCAGTTAGCCTGGAGCTAGCCTCGAGCTAAGCCCATCTCCCGACTAACCGAAGAGGTCCAACAATACCTATTTTGCCAATTGGCCTGGACCCTCTACTGCCGACACGGAGCCCCGCCGATCCATCACGACTGGTCCGCCGACATAATCGTCCGAGGGGGTTTCAACAGGCTTTTCCGCTGTGACATCGCCAAAGATCCATCTGCTGGCCAAGGCCCGCAAGCTTTCTGAATCGCTGTATCTCCAGCTCACCGCATGAAGAGGAATAAACAGACTCACCCCATCGCGACGTCCCCCAAAGGTTAACTCTCTAGCCCTCGCTATCTCCCTGCTTGCTAATTCGGCCTGCTAACGGCTAGCTTGTCAAGCTCCGGTCCGCTAACTGCTACCTTGTCTAGCTCGGGCCTACGAACTGTTAGCCTGTTAGCACAGGCCTGCTAACCGTCTGAACCACCGCGTCCCAATCACTCTCTGACCCCATTTACTTTCTATCTCTTTTTGATTATTAATTTGTTTATACCTTCCGGAAACCTGCCTCACCGAATGTGATACGGAATCGCTATTACTTTTACTCTTATTTTTATGACACACTCAAGAACCTCCAGACGCTAACCAGCTAACTAGTTACAAGCTATTTAGTCATTGTTAGTTTTTTTAAAAACCTGGATAACACTCGCCAGCCCAGCCTCCCTGCCCATCCACCGCTGCCCCCTGGACACTGATCTCTTGGCTACATAGCTGACGCACGCTGGACTGTCCATTAATCACGGTACTCCTTTCTGCTTGTTTGTCTTACCTGTCGGCCCCGTTGCCTAGTCAACGCCATTTTACCTGCTGTTTGTTGTGCTAGCGGATTAGCCTCGCCTACTGTTTTTAGCTAGCTTTCCAAATTCAACACCTGTGATTACTGTATGCCTCGCTGTATGTCTCTCTCAGATGTCAATATGCCTTGTATACTGTTGTTCAGGTTAGTTATCATTGTTTTAGTTCACAATGGAGCCCCTAGACCCACTCTAGACCCACAACCTCTCTTTCATATCGTCTGAGATCCCCAAGGATTGGAAAGCTGCCGCAGTCATCCCCCTCTTCAAAGGGGGAGACACCCTGGACCCAAACTGCTATAGACCTATATCCATCCTGCCCTGCCTATCTAAGGTCTTCCGAAAGCCAAGTCAACAAACAGGTCACTGACCATCTCGAATCCCACCGTACCTTCTCCGCTGTGCAATCTGGTTTCCGAGCCGGTCACGGGTGCACCTCAGCCACGCTCAAGGTACTAAACGATATCATAACCGCCATCGATAAAAGACAGTACTGTGCAGCCGTCTTCATCGACCTCGCCAAGGCTTTCGACTCTGTCAATCACCATATTCTTATCGGCAGACTCAATAGCCTCGGTTTCTCGGATGACTGCCTTGCCTGGTTCACCAATTACTTTGCAGACAGAGTTCAGTGTGTCAAATCGGAGGGCATGCTGTCCGGTCCTCTGGCAGTCTCTATGGGGGTGCCACAGGGTTCAATTCTCGGGCCGACTCTTTTCTCTGTATATATCAATGATGTTGCTCTTGCTGCGGGCGATTCCCTGATCCACCTCTACGCAGACGACACCATTCTATATACTTTCGGCCCGTCATTGGACACTGTGCTATCTAACCTCCAAACGAGCTTCAATGCCATACAGCACTCCTTCCGTGGCCTCCAACTGCTCTTAAACGCGAGTAAAACCAAATGCATGCTTTTCAACCGATCGCTGCCTGCACCCGCATGCCCGACTAGCATCACCACCCTGGATGGTTCCGACCTTGAATATGTGGACATCTATAAGTACCTAGGTGTCTGGCTAGACTGCAAACTCTCCTTCCAGACTCACATCAAACATCTCCAATCGAAAATCAAATCAAGAGTCGGCTTTCTATTCCGCAACAAAGCCTCCTTCACCCACGCCGCCAAGCTTACCCTAGTAAAACTGACTATCCTACCGATCCTCGACTTCAGGCGATGTCATCTACAAAATGGCTTCCAACACTCTACACAGCAAACTGGATGCAGTCTATCACAGTGCCATCCGTTTTGTCACCAAATCACCTTATACCACCCACCACTGCGACTTGTATGCTCTAGTCGGCTGGCCCTCGCTACATATTCGTCGCCAGACCCACTGGCTCCAGGTCATCTACAAGTCCATGCTAGGTAAAGCTCCGCCTTATCTCAGTTCACTGGTCACGATGGCAACACCCATCCGTAGCACGCGCTCCAGCAGGTGTATCTCACTGATCATCCCTAAAGCCAACACCTCATTTGGCCGCCTTTCGTTCCAGTACTCTGCTGCCTGTGACTGGGAACGAACTAAAAAATCGCTGAAGTTGGAGACTTTTATCTCCCTCACCAACTTCAAACATCAGCTATCCAAGCAGCTAACCGATCGCTGCAGCTGTACATAGTCTATTGGTAAATAGCCCACCCATTTTCACCTACCTCATTCCCATACTGTTTTTATACTGTTTTTTTATATATTTTTTATTTACTTTTCTGCTCTTTTGCACACCAATATCTCTACCTGTACATGACCATCTGTTCATTTATCACTCCAGTGTTAATCTGCAAAATTGTATTATTTGCCAACCTCCTCATGCCTTTGCACACATTGTATATAGACTGCCCATTTTTTTTCTACTGTGTTGAATTGACTCCATGTTAACTCTTGTTATTGACTTGTTTATTGTTTACCATGTGTAACTCTGTGTTGTCTGTTCACACTGCTATGCTTTATCTTGGCCAGGTCGCAGTTGCAAATGAGAACTTGTTCTCAACTACGCTACCTGGTTAAATAAAGGTGAAATAATAAAAAAATTAAAATAAAAATACACACAACACACAGACCAATAGCTTATAAACAATACACACAGACCAATAGGATATAGCTTATCAATACACACTACACACAGACCAATAGAATATAAATACAGACATAGGATATACACACAGACCAATAGGATATAACTAAACACTACACACAGACCAATAGGATATAACTACACACAGACCAATAGGATATAACTAAACACTACACACAGACCAATAGCTTATCAATACACACAACACACAGACCAATGGGATATAACTAAACACAAACCAATAGGATATAACTAAACACTACACACAGACCAATAGGATATAACTACACACAGACCAATAGGATATAACACTACACACAGACCAATAGGATATAACTAAACACTACACACAGACCAATAGGATATAACTACACACAGACCAATAGGATATAACTAAACACAGACCAATAGGATATAACTAAACACAGACAGGATATAACTACACACAGACCAATAGGATATAACTAAACACAGACCAATAGGATATAACTAAACACTACACACAGACCAATAGGATATAACTACACACAGACCAATAGGATATAACTAAACACAGACCAATAGGATATAACTAAACACAGACCAATAGGATATAACTACACACAGACCAATAGGATATAACTACACACTACACACAGACCAATAGGATATAACTAAACACAGACCAATAGGATATAACTAAACACAGACCAATAGGATATAACTAAACACAGACCAATAGGATATAACTAAACACTACACACAGACCAATAGGATATAACTAAACACAGACCAATAGGATATAACTACACACAGACCAATAGGATATAATAACCAATAGGATATAACTAAACACTACACACAGACCAATAGGATATAACTACACACAGACCAATAGGATATAACTAAACACTACACACAGACCAATAGGATATAACTAAACACTACACACAGACCAATAGGATATAACTAAACACTACACACAGACCAATAGGATATAACTACACACAGACCAATAGGATATAACTAAACACAGACCAATAGGATATAACTAGGATATAAACAATAGGATATAACTACACACAGACCAATAGGATATAACTAAACACAGACCAATAGGATATAACTACACACAGACCAATAGGATATAACTAAACACAGACCAATAGGATATAACTACACACAGACCAATAGGATATAACTAAACACAGACCAATAGGATATAACTAAACACAGACCAATAGGATATAACTAAACACAGACCAATAGGATATAACTAAACACAGACCAATAGGATATAATAACTAAACACAGACCAATAGGATATAACTAAACACAGACCAATAGGATATAACTAAACACAGACCAATAGGATATAACTACACACAGACCAATAGGATATAACTACACACAGACCAATAGGATATAACTACACACAGACCAATAGGATCTCACACGATGTCTACATTTACACCAGAACCCAGTGTTTGTCGGGGGGGTTAAAAAACACACATGTTTTGATAGTTCAGTTTAGACATTCATTCCCATTGGTTGAGTTAAGGCTTCAAAAACATATTGTTTAAATGAGTGCCCTGGGATTGAGCCGGCGAGCCTCGGGAGCAGGAGTTGACTAAACACTCTTACTCCCATCCACCATCCCCGTCCACAGTGCCATAGCAAGTCACAAGACTACTGGATGGCAACAGCACTCACCGTTGCCCCTAGTGGCCAGTTATGAAGGAGAGTCTATATTAGTGCAGTCCATTTTAGTATAGTCTATTTTAGTGCAGTCCATTTTAGTACAGTCTATATTAGTATAGTCTATATTAGTACAGTCTATATTAGTACAGTCTATTTTAGTATAGTCCATTTTAGTACATTCCAATTTAGTCATGTCCAATTTAGTACAGTCCAATTTAGTCGAGTCCAATTTAGTCAAGTGCAATTTAGTACAGTCCAATTTAGTACAGTCCAATTTAGTACAGTCCATTTTAGTACAGTCTAACTTAGTCAAGTCCAATCGAGTTTAGTCAGTTGAGTTGAGTCATAGTTGCTTTATTAGTCAGTTGAGTTGAGTCATAGTTGCTTTATTAGTCTAGCCCTTCAAGAACACAACACTCAGCATCTCAGCAGTTCCCAGTTATATTACCCAGTCACCTGGAGAGAAGCTGGACTCAACATTAATATCATACCACTCATTATGTGGGATATTGTCTTTCACAATCTCTCCCCCATGTACTCTGTTAATGCTCTCTCCCTGGACCTGCCTGTTCCTGTTTCCCCCTCTGAGACGAACCATTCATATATTCCAGGGGGTGACCTCATTCTTATTCCAACCTCAAATACATGGTTCTGCTGCCTTGGCCCTTCTGTGATGTTAATGGTCTGTCTTGGTCCTTACCGGTGTGTGTGTGTGTGTGTGTGTGTGTGTGTGTGTGTGTGTGTGTGTGTGTGTGTGTGTGTGTGTGTGTATGTGTGTGTGTTGTCGTAACTAAACCGGCAGCGGACTGATTAGAATTTGATTAGCTAGCATTAGCGGAGGCTAGCTCCTACCTGCTGGGACATGAGATGAGAGGGGAGGAGGGCAGGAGGGAGGGAGGGGAGGGGGGGCAGGAGGGAGGGTGGCAAGAGGGGAGGAGGGCAGGAGGGGAGGGGGCAGGAGGGCAGGAGGGAGGGATGGAGTAATTGACCTGCTCTCCTCCTTCTATAAAGTTATTCACCCTCTGTTTCCTCTGTTGTTTGGAAACAGCAACGACAGCATTTTTATCCCAACGACCAAGAAGGAGGCCATGATTTAACCACATAGACTTACAAACAAGCAGTCTAAACACACACACACACACACACACACACACACACACACACACACACACACACACACACACACACACACAGTCACACACACAGTCACACACACACACACAGTCACACACACACACAGTCACAGACACACACACACACACACACACACACACACACACACACACACACACACACACACACACACACACACACACACACACACACACACACACACACACACACCTCCCCTCTAACTGGTCCTCTGGACTGCAGACCAGTGTATATACTTCTAATGGAGAGACACAGTGTAAAACTACACTTACTGAAAACTGCAGGTCTGCACATTCCAGTAATTGATTCAACAGGGAGGAGGGAGCGAGGGTGAGAGGCATGGAGGGAGGGAGGGAGGGGGAGAGGGAGAGGGGAGGGAGGGAGGGAGGGGGAGAGGGAGGGGGAGGGAGGGAGGGGTAGAGGGAGGGAGGGAGGGGGAGAGGCATGGAGGGGAGGGAGAGGGAGAGGGGAGGGAGGGAGGGAGGGAGGGAGGGAGGGGGGAGAGGGGAGAGGGAGGGAGGGAGGGAGGAGGGAGAGGGAAAGGCATGGAGGGAGAGGGATTGGGAGAGGGAGAGGGAGAGAGGTGGAGGGAGGGAGGGAGGGGGAGAGGGAGGGAGGGAGGGAGGGGAGGGAGAGGGAGAGGGAGAGAGGTGGAGGGAGGGAGGGAGGGAGGGAGGGAGGGAGGGGGAGAGGGAGAGGGGTGGAGGGAGGGAGGGAGGCATGGAGGGAGAGGAGAGAGGTGGAGGGAGGGAGGGAGGGAGGCAAAATGGGGGAAAAAAATACGAATTAATTTAAGTTTTGTAAACATCTAAAATACAGTGACCCCCTCTCATATCTTTACCAAGCCCTGCAATGCCAAGAGCTGAGCAAAGAAAAGAGTCCCCTCATCCAGCTGATCCTGAGTTCACAAACCTGTTCTACTAACATACTGAAGTCTCAGTCCCCTCATCCAGCTGGTCCTGGGGCTGAGTTTACTAACCTGTTCTACTAACACACTGAAGCCTCAGTCCCCTCATCCAGCTGGTCCTGAGTTCACAAACCTGTTCTACTAACATACTGAAGTCTCAGTCCCCTCATCCAGCTGGTCCTGGGGCTGAGTTTACTAACCTGTTCTACTAACACACTGAAGCCTCAGTCCCCTCATCCTGCTGGTCCTGGGGCTGAGTTCACTAACATGTTCTACTAACACACTGAAGCCTCAGTCCCCTCATCCAGCTGGTCCTGGGGCTGAGTTCACTAACCTGTTCTACTAACACAGCCTCAGAAGTCCTCAGTCCCTCATCCAGCTGGTCCTGGGGCTGAGTTCACTAACCTGTTCTACTAACACACTGAAGCCTCAGTCCCCTCATCCAGCTGGTCCTGGGGCTGAGTTCACTAACCTGTTCTCCTAACACACTGAAGCCTCAGGACCAGAACATCCAATTAATCAGAATAAAACAAATTACAACACGGCCAAAATAAAACTGCATTACTTATTGGGAAATACAAGCACAAAGCAAAATGCAGTGCTACCTGGCCCTACATGGACAGTACACTGTGGATAACTATTTGACCATGGTTACTGATGAAAACCTTAGAAAAACCTTGACAAAGTACAGGCTCAGTGAGCACAGCCTTGCCATTGAGAAGGGCAGACACAGGAAAACCTAGCTCCCTGTAGAGGAAAGGCTGTGCAACCACTGCACCACAGCAGAACCTGAGACGGAGCTGCATTTCCTGACAAAATGTAAAAAATATAAAACAATTAGTGTCATTTCAAAGACCTCTCTGATGAGGATACCCCGCCTGTTGGGGTAGGACGCAGAGAGCTGTGGGTTGGCAGCGCACTACATTGCTGCCTGACATAAGATTTAAGATAAATGACTTAAATGATAAGATGAGTGTTACGTGTTACAGTGTTACAGTGTTACGTCATACCAATAAAGCAAATTTAATTGAATTGAAAAATTGAGAGAGAGAGACAGGGGGAGAGCGAGAGAGAGAGAGACAGAGACAGAGAGAGAGAGAGACAGGGAGAGAGAGAGAGACTGAAGGAGAGAAAGAGAGAGGGAGAGAGAGAGAGAGAGAGTGAGAGAGGAGAGAGAGAGAGAGACAGAGAGAGAGAGACTGAGAGAGAGAGAGGAGAGAGAGAGAGAGAGAGAGAGAGAGAGAGAGAGAGAGAGAGAGGGAGAGAGGAGAGAGGGGAGAGAGAGAGAGAGAGAGACAGAGAGAGAGAGGAGAGAGAGAGAGAGAGAGAGAGAGAACAGAGAGAGAGCGAGAGGGAGAGAGAGAGATGGAAGGAGAGAAAGAGAGAGGGAGAGAGAGAGAGTGCAGAGAGAGAGAGAGGATGGTCAGAGAAAGAAAGATGGAAGGAGAGATGTTGTTGACTGCAGGGGCCACTTTTCTCCCCAGTCAGATACAGCAGGGTAGAACAACTTATTCAGTCAGGTGGTCCAAGCTGAAGATACAGCAGGGTAGAACAACTTATTCAGTCAGGTGGTCCAAGCTGAAGATACAGCAGGGTAGAACAACTTATTCAATCAGGTGGTCCAAGCTGAAGATACAGCAGAACAACTTATTCAGTCAGGTGGTCCAAGCTGAAGATACAGCAGGGTAGAACAACTTATTCAATCAGGTGGTCCAAGCTGAAGATACAGCAGGACAACTTATTCAGTCAGGTGGTCCAAGCTGAAGATACAGCAGAACAACTTATTCAATCAGGTGGTCCAAGCTGAAGATACAGCAGGACAACTTATTCAGTTCTCCTCCACACTGAAGCCTCAGTCCCATCCAGGTGGTCCAAGCTGAAGATACAGCAGGACAACTTATTCAGTCAGGTGGTCCAAGCTGAAGATACAGCAGGGTAGAACAACTTATTCAATCAGGTGGTCCAAGCTGAAGATACAGCAGGACAACTTATTCAGTCAGGTGGTCCAAGCTGAAGATACAGCAGGGTAGAACAACTTATTCAGTCAGGTGGTCCAAGCTGAAGATACAGCAGGACAACTTATTCAGTCAGGTGGTCCAAGCTGAAGATACAGCAGGGTAGAACAACTTATTCAATCAGGTGGTCCAAGATTGAAGATACAGCAGGACAACTTATTCAGTCAGGTGGTCCAAGCTGAAGATACAGCAGGGTAGAACAACTTATTCAGTCAGGTGGTCCAAGCTGAAGATACAGCAGGACAACTTATTCAGTCAGGTGGTCCAAGCTGAAGATACAGCAGGGTAGAACAACTTATTCAATCAGGTGGTCCAAGCTGAAGATACAACAGGACAACTTATTCAGTCAGGTGGTCCAAGCTGAAGATACAGCAGAACAACTTATTCAGTCAGGTGGTCCAAGCTGAAGATACAGCAGGACAACTTATTCAGTCAGGTGGTCCAAGCTGAAGATACAGCAGAACAACTTATTCAGTCAGGTGGTCCAAGCTGAAGATACAGCCCCTCCCTCCCTCCCTCCCTCCCTCCCTCCCTCCCTCCCCCTCCCTCCCTCCCTCCCCCTCCCTCCCTCCCTCCCTCCCTCCCCCTCCCATCTCCCCCACCTCACCCTTCCCCCTCATCCCTCGCCCCTCCCTGCCTCCCATCTCCCCCACCTCACCCTTCCCCCTCATTCCTTCTCCCTCCCTGCCTCCCATCTCCCCCACCTCCCCCTCCTCCCTTCCCCCTCCCCTCCCTCCCTCCCCCATCTCCCCTTCCTTCCTCCCTCCCTCCCTCCCTCCCTCCCTCAAGCCCCAGCAGAAATCACACCAAATTGGCATGAAATGAGGATGGGCCAGAAAATGACCAACATCAGATCCATCACACACAGATTACAGCCTCAACATGCCTGGTATATTTCAATCAGTTTCAGTCCCCTGTTCTAACACAACTTAATTCAATCTATGCTCCTTCTCTGTGTGTGTGTGTGTGTGGGGGGTAATCAATTGTTATTTGTCACATGCTTTCGTAAGCAACAGGTGTAGACAAACAGTGATAACTAGGTTATATACACAGGATACCAGTCCTGAGTAATGATAACTAGGTTATATACACAGGGTACCAGTCCTGAGTTAATGGTAACTAGGTTATATACACAGAGTACCAGTCCTGAGTAAATGATAACTAGGTTATATACACAGGGTACCAGTACTGAGTAACGATAACTAGGCTATATACACAGGGTACCATTACTGAGTCACTATAACTAGGTTATATACACAGGGTACCAGTCCTGAGTTAATGATAACTAGGTTATATACACAGGGTACCAGTCCTGAGTTAATGATAACTAGGTTATATACACAGGGTACCAGTCCTGAGTTAATGATAACTTGGTTATATACACACGGTACCAGTACTGAGTAATGATAACTAGGTTATATACACAGGGTACCAGTCCTGAGTTAATGATAACTAGGTTATATACACAGGGTACCAGTACTGAGTAATGATAACTAGGTTATATACACAGACCAGTACTGAGTAATGATAACTAGGTTATATACACAGGGTATCAGTACTGAGTAACGATAACTAGGTTATATACACAGGGTACCAGTACTGAGTAACGATAACTAGGTTATATACACAGGGTACCAGTCCTGAGTTAATGATAACTTGGTTATATACACAGGGTACCAGTACTGAGTAATGATAACTTGGTTATATACACAGACCAGTACTGAGTAATGATAACTTGGTTATATACACAGACCAGTACTGAGTAATGATAACTTAGTTATATACACGGGGTACCAGTACCTAGTCTATGTGCAGAGGTGCAAGGTAATTATATGTAGACCCTGTTCAGGTTCCTGTTGGTTCCAGACTTCCTGCGTCAATTTTACAGTAGCTATTACAGTAACTTACTATCGTTTTGAAAGTAACTATGACCACCTATCGTTTTGAAACATAGCTAGCTGTAACTATGACCACCTATCGTTTTGAAACATAGCTAGCTGTAACTATGACCACCTATCGTTTTGAAACATAGCTAGCTGTAACTATGACCACCTATCGTTTTGAAACATAGCTAGCTGTAACTATGACCACCTATCGTTTTGAAACATAGCTAGCTGTAACTATGACCACCTATCGTTTTGAAACATAGCTAGCAGTAACTATGACCACCTATCGTTTTGAAACATAACTAGCTGTAACTATGACCACCTATCGTTTTGAAACATAACTAGCTGTAACTATGACCACCTATCGTTTTGAAACATAACTAGCTGTAACTATGACCACCTATCGTTTTCAAACATAGCTAGCAGTAACTATGACCACCTACCGTTTTGAAACATAACTAGCTGTAACTATGACCACCTATCGTTTTGAAAAATAGCTAGTTAATGAGACGGGCTGTGTTCACTTCAACAGAACGAAGAGGATGTTGTATTACGCATAGCTAGATCAGTTCTACAAAATGTTCAGCAAATTTAAAAAGCACAACATGACAACTAACACTGGAGAAGCTAAATCGAATTCCAAGTATATTGATTTGGATGAGATTATTGCTGAAATTGACCGGGGAGAGGGACACGAGGAGTCCTGTACACGCGTGAGAAAAGATTGGAAGGAGACTGTAACGTACTTTTTAAGATCAGTAAGTAAAATACGTGTTCTGCTTTTCGTGCTAATCCAATTGTTTAAATGGTTGTGTATTAATTTAAGATATGTTGTCTTCGATTTCTATGTATATGTAATATACAGACCTGGGATATACAATACATTAGTATAGTCTATACATTGATCCACGTATTTCATTATAGTGATTTTTTTATGTGTATTTGATGTATTGATACAGTGCCCACTCCCTGCTAAGTCAAATAAATAAAATAAAATAAACTAAATACAATTAAAAAATAAAATAATAAATAAATAAATTAAAATGAAATAAATAAAATAAAATAAAATGAAATAAAATAAAATGAAATAAATAAAATGAAATAAAATGAAATAAATAAAATAAAATAAACTAAATACAATTAAAAAATAAAATAATAAATAAATAAATCAAATGAAATAAATAAAATAAAATAAAATGAAATAAAATAAAATGAAATAAATAAAATGAAATAAAATGAAATAAATAAAATAAAATAAAATGAAATAAATAAAATGAAATCAATAAAATCAATAAATAAAAACAATTAAATTAGTTCAATGAAATAAAATAAAATGAAATAAAATAAAATAAAATAAAATAAAATAAAATAAAATAAATAAATAAAATAAAGTTATAAAATAATGTTTTTTTTTTTTTTAAACCCTCAATAGTGGTAAGGAGTAACATGACCTGTGGGAAGCCAACTTCTAAAGAAACTACATTCAAGTTGCTGACCCACCGCCCGGCCATCTAGAGGTGTGAATGTCCTCCAACCCCCCACTCATTCAAAGGTACTGGACTGGTTTCTGCAGGACATTTCCCTCTGCTGACCCACCGCCCGGCCATCTAGAGGTGTGAAGGTTACTGTATTTTCTGTAGGGAAGCTAAGGATCATGTAGGACATTTCCTGTTTATGTGTAAACTTGTATTTTCCATAGTATTTTTCTATGTTCTCTTTAGTTATGGACTTGGAAATGGATTAGTTGACCAATTCGGCCACATTTGGACTCGTTGTTAAGGACACCAGGGAGACTTAATATAAAGGAAAATGTAGGGCCATCATTCTTCAATGTATCAGTCTGAAACGTTTAACACCAGTGTGCAAAGCTGTCATCAAGGTAAAGGGTGGCTTTTTGAATCATCTCAAATAATAAAATATATAGGTTCTTCTCCAATTACAGAACTGGGAAGCATTGATTGGTCAAAGTGATAGAAACCGATCCATTCCACCACAACTTGCAGTTTTCACGTTGTCCAGGACAACCAAAACAAACTCCTGTCCTTGGTCTTTTGAATGAGAGGACACGAGGATGAGAGGACACGAGGATGAGAGGACACGAGGACGCAAGGACACGAGGACACGGGGGACACGAGGACACTGGGACCCGAGGACAAGAGGACACGAGGACACGAGGATGAGAGGACACACAAGGACACGAGGACACGGGGACACTGGGACCCGAGGACAAGAGGACACGAGGACACGAGGACACGAGGATGAGAGGACACGAGGACGCAAGGACACGAGGACACGGGGGACACTGGGACCCGAGGACAAGAGGACACGAGGACACGGGGACACAAGGACACGGGACACTTGGACACGAGGACACGTGGACACTGGGACATGAGGACACGAGGACGCGAGGACACGAGGACACGAAGGCACGAAGACACGAGGACACGAGGACACTGGGACACGAGGACTGAGGACACGAGGACTGAGGACACGAGGACATGAGGACACTGGGACACGAGGACACTGGGACACGTGACACGAAGACACGAGGACATGAGGACACGAGGACGAGAGGAGTGACTTTTAGGACGTTCTAAAGCATTTCACTGTCTAGTTCAGACCATCAAACTGGATCCTCCTAACATCAGCTGTATGTGTGTGTGTGTCCTCCTACATCAGTGTGTGTGTGTGTCCTCCTACATCAGTGTGTATGTGTGTCCTCCTACATCAGTGTGTGTGTGTGTGTGTGTCTGTGTGACATCAGTGTGTTTGTGTCATTTAAATTCATGTGTGTGTGTGTGTGTGTCTGTGTGTCCTCCTACATCAGTCGATCAGCCATCAAAATGGCTTCTAACAATAGCTGGTCTGAGGACACACACACGTGTGTGTGTGTGTAGGTGTGTGTGTGTGTCAGACTGCAGTAGGAGGTGAGGCTGTAATGATGTAGTGAAGCTTGTTTGTTCATTTAAATGCATGCCCTGCTGTACCGCTCTCAGATACACACACACACACACACACACACACACACACACACACACACACACACACACACACACACACACACACACACACAGTCAATGAAAAACACAGAAAAGTTCTGCGTTAGTAGTCAGACTCGTCTTCTTCATTATTGATATAAAGTGATCAGAAATCAGCTGGTCCCTCAACAGACATGCACTTGTGTTATGCGTACGTGTATACATATATGTGTGTTTGTGTCTATCTGTCTGTGTTTGTTAACAAATCCTTCTTCTGTACAGCGCAATGCGTAGCGGCCCCTGTGTGTGTGTATGTGTGTGTGTGTGTGTGTGTGTGTGTGTGTGTGTGTGTTAACAAGTCCTTCCTCTGTACAGCGTAATGCGTAGCGGCCCCTGGAGTCGCCTTAATATTTCAGTGGGCATTACTTTGTGACTTCTGGATCATCTTCGTCTGGCAACTGAAAACATCTCTTCCTCCCGCTTCTCTATCTTTCTCTTAACAGCTGGGAGAGAGAGAGAGAGAGAGAGAGAGAGAGAGAGAGAGAGAGAGAGAGAGAGAGACAGAGAGAGAGAGAGAGAGAGAGAGAGAGAGACAGAGACAGAGACAGAGACAGAAAAAAAGAGAGAGACAAAGACAGACAGACAGAGAAAGAGAGAGAAAAGAGAGAGACAAAGACAGACAGACAGAGAAAGAGAGAGACAGAGACAGAGACAGAGACAGAGAGACAAAGACAGACAGACAGAGAAAGAGAGAGAGAGAGAGAGAGAGAGAGAGACAGAGAGACAGAGAGAGAGAGAGAGAGACACAGAGAGAGAGAGAGAGAGAGAGAGACAGAGAGAAAGACAAAGAGAGAGAGAGAGACAGAGAGAGAGACAAAGAGAGAGAGAGAGACCTAGTGAGTTGGACGAATCCTCACTGATGTCTAATTGAACTTAAATTCACTTTATTTTTCCCTTCTACAATAATGTCAATTTGTGTTGTTTTATTTGACTTTATCATGTTGGAGCTCAGGAGTTTCCTGTACCGTTGTAATCACACCTGCAGCCCTGTTCATGTGACTGTTGAAGTCTCTAATCTACATCACCATGGAAACACACTTCCTATAGGAGCTGTTCACCGCTGTGTGAGAGTGTGATAAAACACATCATCGTTGTCATGTTTCACAAGTCCCTAAGTCGTGTCCGTCCAGCTGGAATCAAACCCTCCGATGGACAGGCTCACTGAACAGAGATACATGGTGTGTGTGTGTGTGTGTACGTGTGTATGTTGTGTGTGTGTGTGTGTGTTTGTGGTTGTGTGTGTGTGTGTGTTGTTTGTGGTGTGTGTGTGTGTGTGTGTGTTTGTGTGTGTGTGTGTGTGGTTGTTTGTGGTTGTGTGTGTGTGTGTGTGTGTGTGTGTGTGTGTATGTATGTCGTGTGTGTGTGTGTGTGTGTGGTTGTGTGTGTGTGTGTGGTTGTTTGTGGTTGTGTGTGTGTTTGTGGTTGTGTGTGTGTGTGTGTTTTTGTGTGTGTGTGTGTGGTTGTTTGTGGTTGTGTGTGTGTGTGTGTGTGTGTGTGTGTGTGTGTGTGTGTGTGTGTGTGTGTGTGTGTGTGTATGTATGTGTGTGTGTGTGGTTGTTTGTGGTTGTGTGTGTGTTTGTGGTTGTGTGTGTGTGTGTGTTTGTAACATGTTTGTTCTTTGAAGCAGAAGAGAACTGTTATGTCGTGATTTATTCTCAAAACACATATTTTTCCAGCAACGAATAAATAAAGATTTTTCGGGATACAAGTGTCTATTAATTGTCGGTCTGTGATGGTGGATATATTATTATATTAAACACCATGAGGTGGGAGATGCTGTTTCCACTGTGATGCATCACGAGGTGGGAGATGCTGTTTCCACTGTGATGTTAACATCATGAGGTGGGAGATGCTGTTTCCACTGTGATGTTAACATCATGAGGTGGGGGATGCTGTTTCCACTGTGATGCATCATGAGGTGGGAGATGCTGTTTCCACTGTGATGCATCATGAGGTGGGAGATGCTGTTTCCACTGTGATGTTAACATCATGAGGTGGGAGATGCTGTTTCCACTGTGATGTTAACATCATGAGGTGGGGGATGCTGTTTCCACTGTGATGTTATACATCATGAGGTGGGAGATGCTGTTTCCACTGTGATGTTATACATCATGAGGTGGGAGATGCTGTTTCCACTGTGATGTTATACATCATGAGGTGGGAGATGCTGTTTCCACTGTGATGTTAACATCATGAGGTGGGAGATGCTGTTTCCACTGTGATGTTAACATCATGAGGTGGGAGATGCTGTTTCCACTGTGATGTTAACATCATGAGGTGGGAGATGCTGTTTCCACTGTGATGCATCATGAGGTGGGAGATGCTGTTTCCACTGTGATGTTATACATCATGATTGCTTCAATCAAATATTTATGAATATTTCAATTGGATTCTAGGTGTCATTATATGTTCTGTCCACTAGATGGCAAGCTGTTTGCATTGTGAGAAGGTTCTGTTTTGCAGTGTGGAGGTTCTGTTTTGCAGTGTGAAGGTTCTATTTGCAGTGGGAAGGTTCTATTTGCAGTGTGGCGGTGCTGAGCTGAGACTGGTAGAGACGATAGACTGTATTCTACTGTATTTTATAGAGACGACAGAAAGAGAACAGACAGACTGGTAGAGGGCCTCTGCTATAGGAGAGGATGGACTATAGACTGTATTCTACTGTATTTTATAGAGACGACAGAAAGAGAACAGACAGACTGGTAGAGGGCCTCTGCTATAGGAGAGGAGGGACTATAGACTGTATTCTACTGTATTTTATAGAGACGACAGAAAGAGAACAGACAGACTGGTAGAGGGCCTCTGCTATAGGAGAGGAGGGACTATAGACTGTATTCTACTGTATTTTATAGAGACGACAGAAAGAGAACAGACAGACTGGTAGAGGGCCTCTGCTATAGGAGAGGAGGGACTATAGACTGTATTCTACTGTATTTTATAGAGACGACAGAAAGAGAACAGACAGACTGGTAGAGGGCCTCTGCTATAGGAGAGGAGGGACTATAGACTGTATTCTACTGTATTTTATAGAGACGACAGAAAGAGAACAGACAGACTGGTAGAGGGCCTCTGCTATAGGAGAGGAGGGACTATAGACTGTATTCTACTGTCTTTTATAGAGACGACAGAAAGAGAACAGACAGACTGGTAGAGACGATAGACTGTTTCTACTGTATTTTAGTCTCTCTGCTAGAGAGGGTGGACGACAGAAAGAGAACAGAGGGGTGGATCTATAGAGGAGGGGTGGATCTATAGACTATAGTCTCTCTGCTAGAGGAGGGGGGTGGATCCTAGAGGAGGGGTGGATCTATAGACTATAGTCTGTCTGCTAGAGGAGGGGTGGATCTATAGACTATAGTCTCTCTGCTAGAGGAGCGGTGGATCTATAGACTATAGTCTCTCTGCTAGAGGAGGGGTGGATCTATAGACTATAGTCTCTCTGCTAGAGGAGGGGTGGATCTTTAGACTATAGTCTCTCTGCTAGAGGAGGGGTGGATCTATAGACTATAGTCTCTCTGCTAGAGGAGGGGTGGATCTATAGACTATAATCTCTCTGCTAGAGGAGGGGTGGATCTATAGACTATAGTCTCTCTGCTAGAGGAGGGGTGGATCTATAGACTATAGTCTCTCTGCTAGAGGAGGGATGGATCTATAGACTATAATCTCTCTGCTAGAGGAGGGGTGGATCTATAGACTATAGTCTCTCTGCTAGAGGAGGGGTGGATCTATAGACTATAGTCTCTCTGCTAGAGGAGGGGTGGATCCTAGAGGAGGGGTGGATCCTAGAGGAGGGGTGGATCTATATACTATAGTCTCTCTGCTAGAGGAGGGGTGGATCTATATACTATAGTCTCTCTGCTAGAGGAGGGGTGGATCTATAGACTATAGTCTCTCTGCTAGAGGAGGGGTGGATCTATATACTATAGTCTCTCTGCTAGAGGAGGGGTGGATCTATATACTATAGTCTCTCTGCTAGAGGAGGGGTGGATCCTAGAGGAGGGGTGGATCTATAGACTATAGTCTCTCTGCTAGAGGAGGGGTGGATCCTAGAGGAGGGGTGTATCTATAGACTATAGTCTCTCTGCTAGAGGAGGGGTGGATCTATAGACTATAGTCTCTCTGCTAGAGGAGGGGTGGATCTATAGACTATAGTCTCTCTGCTAGAGGAGGGGTGGATCTATAGACTATAGTCTCTCTGCTAGAGGAGGGGTGGATCCTAGAGGAGGGGTGGATCTATAAATACACTGCTGTCGCTACATTGAACATTTACAGGGAAGGATCACATTAAACATGGTCCCGTTACCCACACTAGGAGAGGAGAGGAGAGGAGAGTAGAGGAGAGGAGAGGAGAGGAGGGAGGGGAGAGGAGAGAGAGGAGAGGAGAGGAGAGGAGAGGAGAGGAGGGGAGAGGAGAGGAGAGGAGAGGAGAGGAGAGGAGAGGAGAGGAGAGGAGAGGAGAGGAGAGGAGAGGGGAGGAGAGGGGAGGGGAGAGGGAGAGAGAGGAGAGGAGAGGAGAGGAGAGGAGAGGAGAGGGGAGGAGGGGGGAGGGGAGAGGGGAGAGGAGAGGAGAGGAGAGGAGAGGAGAGGAGAGGAGAGGAGAGGAGAGGAGGGGGGGGGAGGGAGAGGAGAGGAGAGAGAGAGGAGAGGAGAGGAGAGGAGAGGAGAGGAGAGGAGAGGAGAGGAGAGAGAGAGGAGAGGAGAGTTTTGAGGTCTGAGGTTTGACAGAAATGGTTTTAGGTTTCAGAGAGGAGAGGATTGACAGAGAAGAGGAGCAGGTTGTGGTTTGAGAGAGAGGAGAGGATTTAAGGTTAGAGAGAGAGAAGAGAATTGAAGATTGACAGAGGAGAGGAGAGGACACACTCTTTGCCTCAGGCCTGTGCTTTACAAGCTTGTGTGTGGTGCCAGGAAAATAACCTCTCACTCAACGTCCACAAAACAAAGGAGCTGATCGTGGACTTCAGGAAACTGCAGAGGAGTCACACCCTGATCTGTTTCAGCTGTCTTTGTGTTTGTCTTCATCACCCTCCAGGTGTCGCCCATCTTCCCATTATCCCGGTGTATTTATACCTGTGTTCTCTGTTTGTCTTTGGCCAGTTCGTCTTGTCTTGCTGTCTCTGCCCGACTCATCTCTTCAGTGGGTCATATGATTGAGTGTAGTCTGGCCCAGGAGTGGGAAGGTGAACGGAAAGGCTCTGGAGCAACGAACCGCCCTTGCTGTCTCTGCCTGGCCGGTTCC
>NW_027039791.1:15782-35782 GCF_034236695.1 Oncorhynchus nerka | reverse complement strand
CATCAGTCTCTCTGCTCAGTGCTCAGAGACAAACTGAGAGTAGAAATAGTGGTTTCAGTTTGTTTAACACACCAGTCTCTCTGCTCAGTGCTCAGAGACAAACTGAGAGTAGAAATAGTGGTTTCAGTTTGTTTAACACATCAGTCTCTCTGCTCAGTGCTCAGAGACAAACTGAGAGTAGAAATAGTGGTTTCAGTTTGTTTAACACACCAGTCTCTCTGCTCAGTGCTCAGAGACAAACTGAGATCTGGTGTCTGGAGGATGTTTGAATGGAAATCCAAGACGTGTGTCTAACCTGAGATCTGGTGTCTGGAGGATGTTTGATGAAACCATGACAAGACGTGTGTCTAACCTGACATCTGGTGTCTGGAGGATGTTTAATGAAACCAAGACGTGTGTCTAACCTGAGATCTGGTGTCTGGAGGATGTTTGAATGGAACCAAGACGTGTGTCTAACCTGAGATCTGGTGTCTGGAGGATGTTTGAATGGGAATCCAAGACGTGTGTCTAACCTGAGATCTGGTGTCTGGGGGATGTTTGAATGGAAACCCAAGACGTGTGTCTAACCTGAGATCTGGTGTCTGGAGGATGTTTGAATGGGAAACCAATGTAAGTGTTTCTGATGCACTGAAACTGTTGTAGTCCTGCAGCATTATCGCCCTCTAGTGGCCTGTTGTAGTCCTGCAGCATTATCGCCCTCTAGTGGCCTGAAACGGTTGTAGCCCTGCACCATTATCGCC
The DNA here is from genome assembly GCF_034236695.1 of Oncorhynchus nerka. NCBI lineage: Eukaryota > Metazoa > Chordata > Actinopteri > Salmoniformes > Salmonidae > Oncorhynchus > Oncorhynchus nerka. The sequence continues at coordinate 35,042 of NW_027039791.1, read as the reverse complement.
CTCTAGTGGCCTGAAACTGTTGTAGTCCTGCAGCATTATCACCCTCTAGTGGCCTGTTGTAGTCCTGCAGCATTATCGCCCTCTAGTGGCCTGTTGTAGTCCTGCAGCATTATCGCCCTCTAGTGGCCTGAAACTGTTGTAGTCCTGCAGCATTATCACCCTCTAGTGGCCTGAAACTGTTGTAGCCCTGCAGCATTATCACCCTCTAGTGGCCTGAAACTGTTGTAGTCATGCAGCATTATCGCCCTCTAGTGGCCTGAAACTGTTGTAGTCATGCAGCATTATCACCCTCTAGTGGCCTGAAACTGTTGTATTCCTCTAGCATTATCGCCCTCTAGTGGCCTGAAACTGTTGTAGCCCTGCAGCATTGTCACCCTCTAGTGGCCTGAAACTGTTGTAGTCATGCAGCATTATCACCCTCTAGTGGCCTGAAACTGTTGTAGTCATGCAGCATTATCACCCTCTAGTGGCCTGAAACTGTTGTAGTCATGCAGCATTATCACCCTCTAGTGGCCTGAAACTGTTGTATTCCTCTAGCATTATCGCCCTCTAGTGGCCTGAAACTGTTGTAGTCCTGCAGCATTATCGCCCTCTAGTGGCCTGTTGTAGTCCTGCAGCATTATCACCCTCTAGTGGCCTGAAACTGTTGTAGTCCTGCAGCATTATCTCCCTCTAGTGGACTGTTGTAGTCCTGCAGCATTATCGCCCTCTAGTGGCCTGTTGTAGTCCTGCAGCATTATCACCCTCTAGTGGCCTGAAACTGTTGTAGTCCTGTAGCATTATCTCCCTCTAGTGGCCCTGCAGCAACTAGTGGCCTTTGTAGTCCTGCAGCATTATCGCCCTCTAGTGGCCTGAAACTGTTGTAGCCCTGCAGCATTATCGCCCTCTAGTGGCCTGAAACTGTTGTAGTCCTGCAGTATTATCGCCCTCTAGTGGCCTGAAACTGTTGTAGCCCTGCAGCATTATCGCCCTCTAGTGGCCTCACAGGTGGAATGTTATTCATATATTTCATAATTACTACAAATGTTGTTTTCTTCTAACTTCCTTAAGAGGGATAATTGTCATCAGCAACCGCTGAATAGCAGAGAGCCACCTTCAAATAATATTACAAAAAAAAGATTTATATTCATGAAATCACAAGTGCAATATAGCAAAACACAGTTTAGTCTTTTGTTAATCCACCTCAGGTTTTGAAAATATGCTTTACAACGAAAGCAATCCAAGCGTTTGTGTAAGTTTATCGATCGCTCTACAAAACATTATGAACACCTAGCATCAAGTAGCATGGTCACGACAATCAGAAAAGCAATAAAAATTAATAATTTACCTTTGATGATCTTCAGATGTTTGCACTCACGAGACTCCCAGTTACACAACAAATGTTCCTTTTGTTCCATAAAGATTATTTTTATATCCAAAATACCTCCGTTTGTTTGGCGCGTTTCGTTCAGAAATCCACAGGAAAGAGCGGTCACGACAACGCAGACAAATTCCAAATTGTTTCCGTAATGTCCACAGAAACATGTCAAACGTTTTTTTATAATAAATCCTCAGGTTGTTTTTAAAATATATAATCGATAATATATCAACCGCAGCTGTCTTTCTCAGTAGGAGAGGGGAAAGGCAATGGCTGCCCAAACTCTGTTACGCCGAGCAAAACGCTGCTGGCACCCGGCCATACAATGACACGATGTTATCGTTCTCGCTAATTTTTCAAAATAAAAGCCTGAAACTATGTCTAAAGACTGTTGACACCTTGACGAAGCCATAGGAAAAGGAATCTGGTTTATATCCCTTTAAATGGAGCAAAGGCAGGCTATGGAACATGGAGTTTTCAAAATAGAAGCCACTTCCTGGTTTGATTTTCCTCAGGGTTTCCCCTGCAATATCAGTTATGTTATACTCACAGACAATATTTTGGAAACATTAAAGTGTTTTCTATCATAATCTGTCAATTATATACATATTCTAGCATCTGGTCCTGAGAAATAGGCCGTTTACTTTGGGAACGTTATTGTTCCAAACATAAAAATAGTGCCGCCTAGCTTCAAGAGGTTAATTAATTAAACACACCGGAAATACAGTGTTTCTATGTCAAACGGTTTTGTTGTAAATGTAGTTCGGTCTTCTGTGATGTTTATCAAGTGTAATATTGGGATGCAAACTCTACATGGAATACATTTCAACTCTGTATCTGTACCGTTGTCTTCTTTTGTTAAAGCCCATGTGGGTGATATAGTTTAATAAACCCATGTGGGTGATATAGTTGAAGCCCATGTGGGTGATATAGTTTAAGCCCATGTGGGTGATATAGTTGAAGCCCATGTGGGTGATATAGTTTAAGCCCATGTGGGTGACCTAGTTTAAGCCCCATGTGGGTGATATAGTTAAAGCCCATGTGGGTGATATAGTTTAAGCCCATGTGGGTGATATAGTTGAAGCCCATGTGGGTGATCTAGTTGAAGCCCATGTGGGTGATATAGTTGAAGCCCATGTGGGTGATATAGTTGAAGCCCATGTGGGTGATATAGTTGAAGCCCATGTGGGTGATATAGTTAAAGCCCATGTGGGTGATATAGTTGAAGCCCATGTGGGTGATATAGTTAAAGCCCATGTGGGTGATATAGTTTAAGCCCATGTGGGTGATATAGTTGAAGCCCATGTGGGTGATATAGGTTAATAAGCCCATGTGGGTGATATAGTTGAAGCCCATGTGGGTGATATAGTTGAAGCCCATGTGGGTGATATAGTTTAAGCCCATGTGGGTGATATAGTTAAAGCCCATGTGGGTGATATAGTTGAAGCCCATGTGGGTGATATAGGTTAAGCCCATGTGGGTGATATAGGTTAAGCCCATGTGGGTGATATAGTTAAAGCCCATGTGGGTGATATAGTTGAAGCCCATGTGGGTGATATAGTTGAAGCCCATGTGGGTGATATAGTTGAAGCCCATGTGGGTGATATAGTTGAAGCCCATGTGGGTGATATAGTTGAAGCCCATGTGGGTGATATAGATTTGTTTGAAAGTAGATTTGTTTAAGACTACCAAGAAACACTCTGTGTGATCCTGATTTAGCAGTAAAAGACCTATAGCTTAAAAGTATTGATTGATGATAAAGGCCTATAGTTGAAGTATTGATTGATGATAAAGGCCCTATGGTTGAAGTATTGATTGATGATAAAGGCCCTATAGTTGAAATATTGATTGATGATGAAGGCCCTATGGTTGAAGTATTGATTGATGATAAAGGACTATAGTTGAAGTATTGATTGATGATAAAGGCCCTATAGTTTAAGTATTGATTGATGATAAAGGACTATAGTTGAAGTATTGATTGATGATAAAGGCCCTATAGTTTAAGTATTGATTGATGATAAAGGCCCTATAGTTTAAGTATTGATTGATGATAAAGGCCCTATAGTTGAAGTATTGATTGATGATAAAGGACTATAGTTGAAGTATTGATTGATGATAAAGGACTATAGTTGAAGTATTGATTGATGATAAAGGCCTATAGTTGAAGTATTGATTGATGATAAAGGCCCTATAGTTTAAGTATTGATTGATGATAAAGGACTATAGTTGAAGTATTGATTGATGATAAAGGACTATAGTTTAAGTATTGATTGATGATAAAGGACTATAGTTGAAGTATTGATTGATGATAAAGGCCTATAGTTGAAGTATTGATTGATGATAAAGGACTATAGTTGAAGTATTGATTGATGATAAAGGACTATAGTTGAAGTATTGATTGATGATAAAGGACTATAGTTGAAGTATTGATTGATGATAAAGGCCTATAGTTGAAGTATTGATTGATGATAAAGGCCTATAGTTGAAGTATTGATTGATGATAAAGGCCTATAGTTGAAGTATTGATTGATGATAAAGGACTATAGTTGAAGTATTGATTGATGATAAAGGACTATAGTTGAAGTATTGATTGATGATAAAGGCCTATAGTTGAAGTATTGATTGATGATAAAGGCCTATAGTTGAAGTATTGATTGATGATAAAGCCCTATAGTTGAAGGATTGATTGATGATAAAGCCCTATAGTTGAAGTATTGATTGATGATAAAGCCCTATAGTTGAAGTATTAATTGATGATAAAGGACTATAGTTGAAGTATTGATTGATGATAAAGGACTATATTTGAAGTATTGATTGATGATAAAGGCCCTATAGTTTAAGTATTGATTGATGATAAAGGACTATAGTTGAAGTATTGATTGATGATAAAGGCCCTATAGTTGAAGTATTGATTGATGATAAAGGCCCTATAGTTGAAGTATTGATTGATGATAAAGGCCTATAGTTGAAGTATTGATTGATGATAAAGGACTATAGTTGAAGTATTGATTGATGATAAAGGACTATAGTTGAAGTATTGATTGATGATAAAGGACTATAGTTGAAGTATTGATTGATGATAAAGGCCTATAGTTGAAGTATTGATTGATGATAAAGCCCTATAGTTGAAGTATTGATTGATGATAAAGGACAATAGTTGAAGTATTGATTGATGATAAAGGCCTATAGTTGAAGTATTGATTGATGATAAAGCCCTATAGTTGAAGTATTGATTGATGATAAAGGACTATGGGGAATATTGTTGTGGACTTTTTAAATGCTGAATTTACACAGATTAGAAACAGGAGGAGACAGAGGAGTGAAGGTGGGACAGGAGGACTGAACGGTATTGAACCTCAAACTTCTGGTGCAGTAAGATGGATGTAAAACATGTAAACTCCAGAGGGTCATTTTAAAAAATCTGTTAATTTCATTTTACCAAAACAATAAAGAATAAATCCAACTTAAAATGTTTGATTGTAAAACCAAAATAGAGAAAATCGTGTGATTGAACTCATTGGAAGTCTGGTTGTCATCTTTTTTATTTATTCCACCTTTATTTAACCAGGTAGGCAAGTTGAGAACAATTTCTCATTTACAATTGCGACCTGGCCAAGATAAAGCAAAGCAGTTCGACAGATACAACGACACAGAGTTACACATGGAGTAAAACAAACATACAGTCAATAATACAGTATAAACAAGTCTATATACAATGTGAGCAAATGAGGTGAGAAGGGAGGTAAAGGCAAAAAAGGCCATGGTGGCAAAGTAAATACAATATAGCACAATAAAACACTGGAATGGTAGTTTTGCAATGGAAGAATGTGCAAAGTAGAAATAAAAATAATGGGGTGCAAAGGAGCAAAATAAATAAATTAATTAAATACAGTTGGGAAAGAGGTAGTTGTTTGGGCTAAATTATAGGTGGGCTATGTACAGGTGCAGTAATCTGTAAGATGCTCTGACAGTTGGTGCTTAAAGCTAGTGAGGGAGATAAGTGTTTCCAGTTTCAGAGATTTTTGAAGTTCGTTCCAGTCATTGGCAGCAGAGAACTGGAAGGAGAGGCGGCCAAAGAAAGAATTGGTTTTTGGGGTGACTAGAGAGATATACCTGCTGGAGCGTGTGCTACAGGTGGGAGATGCTATGGTGACCAGCGAGCTGAGATAAGGGGGGACTTTACCTAGCAGGGTCTTGTAGATGACATGGAGCCAGTGGGTTTGGCGACGAGTATGAAGCGAGGGCCAGCCAACGAGAGCGTACAGGTCGCAATGGTGGGTAGTATATGGGGCTTTGGTGACAAAACGGATTGCACTGTGATAGACTGCATCCAATTTGTTGAGTAGGGTATTGGAGGCTATTTTGTAAATGACATCGCCAAAGTCGAGGATTGGTAGGATGGTCAGTTTTACAAGGGTATGTTTGGCAGCATGAGTGAAGGATGCTTTGTTGCGAAATAGGAAGCCAAATTCTAGATTTAACTTTGGATTGGAGATGTTTGATATGGGTCTGGAAGGAGAGTTTACAGTCTAACCAGACACCTAAGTATTTGTAGTTGTCCACGTATTCTAAGTCAGAGCCGTCCAGAGTAGTGATGTTGGTCAGGCGGGTAGGTGCAGGTAGCGATCGGTTGAAGAGCATGCATTTAGTTTTACTTGTATTTAAGAGCAATTGGAGGCCACGGAAGAGTTGTATGGCATTGAAGCTTGCCTGGAGGGTTGTTAACACAGTGTCCAAAGAAGGGCCGGAAGTATACAGAATGGTGTCGTCTGCGTAGAGGTGGATCAGAGACTCACCAGCAGCAAGAGCGACCTCATTGATGTATACAGAGAAGAGAGTCGGTCCAAGAATTGAACCCTGTGGCACCCCCATAGAGACTGCCAGAGGTCCGGACAGCAGACCCTCCGATTTGACACACTGAACTCTATCAGAGAAGTAGTTGGTGAACCAGGCGAGGCAATCATTTGAGAAACCAATGCTGTCAAGTCTGCCGATGAGGATGTGGTGATTGACAGAGTCGAAAGCCTTGGCCAGATCAATGAATACGGCTGCACAGTAATGTTTCTTATCGATGGCGGTTAAGATGTCGTTTAGGACCTTGAGCGTGGCTGAGGTGCACCCATGACCAGCTCTGAAACCAGATTGCATAGCAGAGAAGGTATGGTGAGATTCGAAATGGTCGGTAATCTGTTTGTTGACTTGGCTTTCAAAGACCTTAGAAAGGCATGGTAGGATAGATATAGGTCTGTAGCAGTTTGGGTCAAGAGTGTCAAATCAAATCAAATCAAATCAAATTTATTTATATAGCCCTTCGTACATCAGCTGATATCTCAAAGTGCTGTACAGAAACCCAGCCTAAAACCCCAAACAGCAAACAATGCAGGTGTAAAAGCACGGTGGCTAGGAAAAACTCCCTAGAAAGGCCAAAACCTAGGAAGAAACCTAGAGAGGAACCAGGCTATGTGGGGTGGCCAGTCCTCTTCTGGCTGTGCCGGGTAGAGATTATAACAGAACATGACCAAGATGTTCAAATGTTCATAAATGACCAGCATGGTCGAATAATAATAAGGCAGAACAGTTGAAACTGGAGCAGCAGCACAGTCAGGTGGACTGGGGACAGCAAGGAGTCATCATGTCAGGTAGTCCTGGGGCACGGTCCTAGGGCTCAGGTCCTCCGAGAGAGAGAAAGAAAGAGAGAATTAGAGAGAGCATATGTGGGGTGGCCAGTCCTCTTCTGGCTGTGCCGGGTGGAGATTATAACAGAACGTGGCCAAGATGTTCAAATGTTCATAAATGACCAGCATGGTTGAATAATAGTAAGGCAGAACAGTTGAAACTGGAGCAGCAGCATGGCCAGGTGGACTGGGGACAGCAAGGAGTCATCATGTCAGGTAGTCCTGGGACATGGTCCTAGGGCCCAGGCCAGTTGAAACTGGAGCAGCAGCATGGCCAGGTGGACTGGGGACAGCAAGGAGTCATCATGTCAGGTAGTCCTGGGGCATGGTCCTAGGGCTCAGGTCCTCCGAGAGAGAGAAAGAAAGAGAGAAGGAGAGAATTAGAGAACGCACACTTAGATTCACACAGGACACCGAATAGGACAGGAGAAGTACTCCAGATATAACAAACTGACCCTAGCCCCCGACACATAAACTAATGCAGCATAAATACTGGAGGCTGAGACAGGAGGGGTCAGGAGACACTGTGGCCCCATCCGAGGACACCCCGGACAGGGCCAAACAGGAAGGATATAACCCCACCCACTTTGCCAAAGCACAGCCCCCACACCACTAGAGGGATATCTTCAACCACCAACTTACCATCCTGAGACAAGGCCGAGTATAGCCCACAAAGATCTCCGCCACAGCTCAACCCAAGGGGGAGCGCCAACCCAGACAGGCCGACCACAACAGTGAATCAACCCACCCAGGTGACGCACCCCCCCCCAGGGGTGTCCCCCCCTTTGAAGAGGGGGATGACCGCAGCTGCTTTCCAATCTTTGGGAATCTCAGACGACACGAAGAGAGGTTGAACAGGCTAGTAATAGGGGTGGCAACAATTTCGGCAGATAATTTTAGAAAGAAAGGGTCCAGATTGTCTAGCCCGGCTGATTTGTAGGGGTCCAGATTTTTCAGCTCTTTCAGAACATCAGCTGAATCGATTTGGGAGAAGGAGAAATGGGGAAGGCTTGGGCGAGTTGCTGTTGGGGGTGCAGTGCTGTTGACCGGGTAGGAGTAGCCAGGTGGAAAGCATGGCCAGCCGTAGAAAAATGCTTATTGAAATTCTCAATTATGGTGGATTTATCAGTGGTGACAGTGTTTCCTATCTTCAGTGCAGTGGGCAGCTGGGAGGAGGTGTTCTTATTCTCCATGGACTTTACAGTGTCCCAGAACTTTTTGAGTTAGTGTTGCAGGAAGCAAATTTCTGCTTGAAAAAGCTAGCCTTGGCTTTTCTAACTGCCTGTGTATAACGGTTTCTAGCTTCCCTGAACAGCTGCATATCACGGGGGCTGTTCGATGCTAATGCAGAACGCCATAGGATGTTTTTGTGTTGGTTAAGGGCAGTCAGGTCTGGGGAGAACCAAGGGCTATATCTGTTCCTGGTTCTAAATTTCTTGAATGGGGCATGTTTATTTAAGATGGTTAGGAAGGCATTTAAAAAAATATCCAGGCATCCTCTACTGACGGGATGAGATCAATATCCTTCCAGGATACCCCGGCCAGGTCGATTAGAAAGGCCTGCTCGCTGAAGTGTTTCAGGGAGCGTTTTACAGTGATGAGTGGAGGTCGTTTGACCGCTGACCCATTACGGATGCAGGCAATGAGGCAGTGATCGCTGAGATCTTGGTTAAAGACAGCAGAGGTGTATTTAGAGGGGAAGTTGGTTAGGATGATATCTATGAGGGTGCCCGTGTTTAAGGCTTTGGGGGGGGTACCTGGTAGGTTCATTGATAATTTGTGTGAGATTGAGGGCATCAAGTTTAGATTGTAGGATGGCTGGGGTGTTAAGCATGTTCCAGTTTAGGTCGCCTAGCAGCACGAGCTCTGAAGATAGATGGGGGGCAATCAGTTCACATATGGTGTCCAGAGCACAGCTGGGGGCAGAGGGTGGTCTATAGCAGGCGGCAACGGTGAGAGACTTGTTTTTAGAGAGGTGGATTTTTAAAAGTAGAAGTTCAAATTGTTTGGGTACAGACCTGGATAGTAGGACAGAACTCTGCAGGCTATCTTTGCAGTAGATTGCAACACCGCCCCCTTTGGCAGTTCTATCTTGTCTGAAAATTTTGTAGTTTGGAATTAAAATTTCTGAATTTTTGGTGGTCTTCCTAAGCCAGGATTCAGACACAGCTAGAACATCCGGGTTGGCAGAGTGTGCTAAAGCAGTGAATAGAACAAACTTAGGGAGGAGGCTTCTAATGTTAACATGCATGAAACCAAGGCTATTACGGTTACAGAAGTCATCAAAAGAGAGGGCCTGGGGAATAGGAGTGGAGCTAGGCACTGCAGGGCCTGGATTCACCTCTACATCGCCAGAGGAACATAGGAGGAGAAGAATAAGGGTGCGGCTAAAAGCAATAAGAATTGGTCGCCTAGAACGTCTGGAACAGAGAGTAAAAGGAGGTTTCTGGGGGCGATAAAATAGCATCAAGGTATAATGTACAGACAAATGTATGGTAGGATGTGAATACAGTGGAGGTAAACCTAGGTATTGAGTGATGAAGAGAGAGATATTGTCTCTAGAAACATCATTGAAACCAGGAGATGTCATTGCATGTGTGGGTGGTGGAACTAATAAATTGGATAAGGTATAGTGAGCAGGACTAGAGGCTCTACAGTGAAATAAGCCAATAAACACTAACCAGAACAGCAATGGACAAGACATATTGACATTAAGGAGAGGCATCCTTAGTCGAGTGATCAAAAGGGTCCAGTGAGTGGAGAGGATTGGTTGGGGGTCACGGCGATATAGACAGCTAGCCAGGCCATCGGTAGCAAGCTAGCATAGGATGGAGGTCTGTTGTTAGCCACCTCTTGCGTTGCGTCAGTAGATTAGTGGGGTTCCGTGTGGTAGAGGGGATTAATCCAAATCACACAACAACAACAAAAATAAAAACAATAGATATAGTTATAGAGGCCCAAGAAGAAACATGTTAATAATAAAAATAAATAAATTGTCCGATTGTCTATTCTGAGAGCAGCCGGTAAGACAGCTAACGGTTAGCAGGCCGCAGATGGGCGTTCAGGTAACGTCGCGACGGAGGAGCCAGCCGGATCTCCTTCGGGTAGATAACGTCGGCAGTCCAGTTGTGAAGGCCGGGTGGGGCTCCGCGTAGGCAGTAAAACGGGTCCGGATAGGTGACTGCAGCCCAGGAGTGATTGATGGAACTCAGGAGTGATTGACGGAGCTGGCTAGCTCCGGAGTAATTGATGTTTTCTCCGGAATCGATGAAAGCCGAGCCACACGGATAGCAGCTAGCTAGCTGTGAGATCCGGGTATGAATGTCCAGAGAGCAGTTGAAATCCAGTTGAAATCCAGGGACATGGAGAGAAAAATTGGTCGGTATGTTCCGTTCCGAGCGCGCTGCTCGTACAAAACTGGCGATAGATTTTCGAGCTAAAGGATAGCTGATGACCACAAACCGTGGTTAGCTGAATACTAACGATTTGATTTGCCAGTAAAGAAGCTAACTAGCTTCTGAACTAGCTTGTGATTAGCTTCTGGGCTAGCTTCTGGGCTAGCTTCTCCTAAACACTTCTTGTCTTGTCACATGGTTCTCACATGGTTCTCTTTTTTAGAGGATTGTGGGTAAATGTTATATGGCTGTTTTGAAGAAAGCAACGTATATGTGCATTAAAGCAGCTTTGTTGTATCATGAGCTGTAACAGATCTGTTCTGACCTGAGTTCCTTTATTATGTCTTTGCTGGCGTCTACGCTGACATCACAGTTTAGGTCTACGCTGACATCACAGTTTAGGTCTACGCTGACATCACAGTTTAGGTCTACGCTGACATCACAGTTTAGGTCTACGCTGACATCACAGTTTAGGTCTACGCTGACATCACAGTTTAGGTCTACGCTGACATCACAGTTTAGGTCTACGCTGACATCACAGTTTAGGTCTACGCTGACATCACAGTTTAGGTCTACGCTGACATCACAGTTTAGGTCTACGCTGACATCACAGTTTAGGTCTACGCTGACATCACAGTTTAGGTCTACGCTGACATCACAGTTTAGGTCTACGCTGACATCACAGTTTAGGTCTACGCTGACATCACAGTTTAGGTCTACGCTGACATCACAGTTTAGGTCTACGCTGACATCACAGTTTAGGTCTACGCTGACATCACAGTTTAGGTCTCACGCTGACATCACAGTTTAGGTCTACGCTGACATCACAGTTTAGGTCTACGCTGACATCACAGTTTAGGTCTACGCTGACATCACAGACATCACAGTTTAGGTCTACGCTGACATCACAGTTTAGGTCTACGCTGACATCACAGTTTAGGTCTACGCTGACATCACAGTTTAGGTCTACGCTGACATCACAGTTTAGGTCTACGCTGACATCACACAGTCACAGTTTACGCTGTCTACGCTGACATCACAGTTTAGGTCTCACACGCTGACATCACAGTTTAGGTCTACGCTGACATCACAGTTTAGGTCTACGCTGACATCACAGTTTAGGTCTACGCTGACATCACAGTTTAGGTCTACGCTGACATCACAGTTTAGGTCTACGCTGACATCACAGTTTAGGTCTACGCTGACATCACAGTTTAGGTCTACGCTGACATCACAGTTTAGGTCTACGCTGACATCACAGTTTAGGTCTACGCTGACATCACAGTTTAGGTCTACGCTGACATCACAGTTTAGGTCTACGCTGACATCACAGTTTGGGTCTACGCTGACATCACAGTTTAGGTCTACGCTGACATCACAGTTTAGGTCTACGCTGACATCACAGTTTAGGTCTACGCTGACATCACAGTTTAGGTCTACGCTGACATCACAGTTTAGGTCTACGCTGACATCACAGTTTAGGTCTACGCTGACATCACAGTTTAGGTCTACGCTGACATCACAGTTTAGGTCTACGCTGACATCACAGTTTAGGTCTACGCTGACATCACAGTTTAGGTCTACGCTGACATCACAGTTTAGGTCTACGCTGACATCACAGTTTAGGTCTACGCTGACATCACAGTTTAGGTCTACGCTGACATCACAGTTTAGGTCTACGCTGACATCACAGTTTAGGTCTACGCTGACATCACAGTTTAGGTCTACGCTGACATCACAGTTAAGGTCTATGCTGACATCACAGTTTAGGTCTACGCTGACATCACAGTTTAGGTCTACGCTGACATCACAGTTTAGGTCTACGCTGACATCACAGTTTAGGTCTACGCTGACATCACAGTTTAGGTCTACGCTGACATCACAGTTTAGGTCTACGCTGACATCACAGTTTAGGTCTACGCTGACATCACAGTTTAGGTCTACGCTGACATCACAGTTTAGGTCTACGCTGACATCACAGTTTAGGTCTACGCTGACATCACAGTTTAGGTCTACGCTGACATCACAGTTTAGGTCTACGCTGACATCACAGTTTAGGTCTACGCTGACATCACAGTTTAGGTCTACGCTGACATCACAGTTTAGGTCTACGCTGACATCACAGTTTAGGTCTACGCTGACATCACAGTTTAGGTCTACGCTGACATCACAGTTTAGGTCTACGCTGACATCACAGTTTAGGTCTACGCTGACATCACAGTTTAGGTCTACGCTGACATCACAGTTTAGGTCTACGCTGACATCACAGTTTAGGTCTACGCTGACATCACAGTTTAGGTCTACGCTGACATCACAGTTTAGGTCTACGCTGACATCACAGTTTAGGTCTACGCTGACATCACAGTTTAGGTCTACGCTGACATCACAGTTTAGGTCTACGCTGACATCACAGTTTAGGTCTACGCTGACATCACAGTTTAGGTCTACGCTGACATCACAGTTTAGGTCTACGCTGACATCACAGTTTAGGTCTACGCTGACATCACAGTTTAGGTCTACGCTGACATCACAGTTTAGGTCTACGCTGACATCACAGTTTAGGTCTACGCTGACATCACAGTTTAGGTCTACGCTGACATCACAGTTTAGGTCTACGCTGACATCACAGTTTAGGTCTACGCTGACATCACAGTTTAGGTCTACGCTGACATCACAGTTTAGGTCTACGCTGACATCACAGTTTAGGTCTACGCTGACATCACAGTTTAGGTCTACGCTGACATCACAGTTTAGGTCTACGCTGACATCACAGTTTAGGTCTACGCTGACATCACAGTTTAGGTCTACGCTGACATCACAGTTTAGGTCTACGCTGACATCACAGTTTAGGTCTACGCTGACATCACAGTTTAGGTCTACGCTGACATCACAGTTTAGGTCTACGCTGACATCACAGTTTAGGTCTACGCTGACATCACAGTTTAGGTCTACGCTGACATCACAGTTTAGGTCTACGCTGACATCACAGTTTAGGTCTACGCTGACATCACAGTTTAGGTCTACGCTGACATCACAGTTTAGGTCTACGCTGACATCACAGTTTAGGTCTACGCTGACATCACAGTTTAGGTCTACGCTGACATCACAGTTTAGGTCTACGCTGACATCACAGTTTAGGTCTACGCTGACATCACAGTTTAGGTCTACGCTGACATCATAGTTTAGGTCTACGCTGACTTCACAGTTTAGGTCTACGCTGACTTCATAGTTTAGGTCTACGCTGACATCACAGTTTAGGTCTACGCTGACATCACAGTTTAGGTCTACGCTGACATCACAGTTTAGGTCTACGCTGACATCACAGTTTAGGTCTACGCTGACATCACAGTTTAGGTCTACGCTGACATCACAGTTTAGGTCTACGCTGACATCACAGTTTAGGTCTACGCTGACTTCACAGTTTAGGTCTACGCTGACTTCACAGTTTAGGTCTACGCTGACATCACAGTTTAGGTCTACGCTGACATCACAGTTTAGGTCTACGCTGACTTCACAGTTTAGGTCTACGCTGACATCACAGTTTAGGTGTTCTTTGACATCACAGTTTAGGTCTACGCTGACTCAATCACAGTTTAGGTCTCGCTGATTCACAGTTTAGGTCTACGCTGACTTCACAGTTTAGGTCTACGCTGAGTATTCACAGTTTAGGTCTACGCTTTATTTATTTTTGACTTCACAGTTTAGGTCTACGCTGACTTCACAGTTTAGGTCTACGCTGACTTCACAGTGAAAAGGTCTCTTCTGACGCAGATGAAAACCTTGGTCCTCTTCATCACAGTTTTGGTCCTCTTCTCCTTCACAGTTTGGTCTCGCTGACATCACAGTTTCTTCTCCTTCACCGGAAGAAAACCTGGTCCTCTTCTCCTTGGTCCTCTTCTCATCACAGTTTAGTTGTCTCGCTGAGAATCAGATTTAGGCAGCCTGTTTCTTCACATTTTGGTTGTTTTCTGTTTTGAAAAGTATTCCTTCAGAACTGTTTAGGTTTCACCGCTGCTCTTTATTTATTTTTCTTCACTTCAATGTTTAGTTTATTTCAGTTTAAAATGAACCTCTTCTACTTCACAGCTGAAAACCTTGGTCCTCTTCTCCTTCACCAGATGAAAACCTTGGTCTCTTCTCCTTCACCAGATGAAAACCTTGGTCCTCTTCTCCTTCACCAGATGAAAACCTTGGTCTCTTCTCCTTCACAGATTTGGTCCTCTTCTCCTTCACCAGATGAAAACCTTGGACTTCTCCTTCACCAGTTTGGTCCTCTTCTCCTTCACAGAAGAAAACCTTGGTCCTCTTCTCCTTCACAGAAGAAAACCTTGGTCCTCTTCTCCTTCACGGAAGAAAACCTTGGTCCTCTTCTCCTTCACCAGATGAAAACCTTGGTCTCTTCTCCTTCACCAGATGAAAATGTCTCTTCTCCTTGTGGTCCTCTTCTCCTTCACCGGATGAAAACCTTGGTCCTCTTCTCCTTCACCGGAAGAAAACCTTGGTCCTCTTCTCCTTTGGGATGAAAACCTTGGTCCTCTTCTCCTTCACCAGATGAAAACCTTGGTCCTCTTCTACTTCACCAGATGAAAACCTTGGTCCTCTTCTCCTTCACCAGATGAAAACCTTGGTCCTCTTCTCCTTCACCGGAAGAAAACCTTGGTCCTCTTCTCCTTGTGAAAACCTTGGTCCTCTTCTCAGAGGCCTTCACCAGATGAAACCTTGGTCCTCTTCTCACAGATGAAAACCTTGGTCCTCTTCTCCTTCACCAGTTGAAAACCTTGGTCCTCTTCTCCTTCACCAGATGAAAACCTTGGTCCTCTTCTCCTTCACCAGATGAAAACCTTGGTCCTCTTCTCCTTCACCAGATGAAAACCTTGGTCCTCTTCTCCTTCACCGGAAGAAAACCTTGGTCCTCTTCTCCTTCACCAGATGAAAACCTTGGTCCTCTTCTCCTTCACCGGAAGAAAACCTTGGTCCTCTTCTCCTTCACCAGATGAAAACCTTGGTCCTCTTCTCCTTCACCAGATGAAAACCTTGGTCCTCTTCTCCTTCACCAGATGAAAACCTTGGTCCTCTTCTCCTTCACCGGAAGAAAACCTTGGTCCTCTTCTCCTTCACCAGATGAAAACCTTGGTCCTCTTCTCCTTCACCAGATGAAAACCTTGGTCCTCTTCTCCTTCACCAGATGAAAACCTTGGTCCTCTTCTCCTTCACCAGATGAAAACCTTGGTCCTCTTCTCCTTCACCAGATGAAAACCTTGGTCCTCTTCTCCTTCACCAGATGAAAACCTTGGTCCTCTTCTCCTTCACCGGAAGAAAACCTTGGTCCTCTTCTCCTTCACCAGATGAAAACCTTGGTCCTCTTCTCCTTCACCGGAAGAAAACCTTGGTCCTCTTCTCCTTCACCGGATGAAAACCTTGGTCCTCTTCTCCTTCACCAGATGAAAACCTTGGTCCTCTTCTCCTTCACCGGAAGAAAACCTTGGTCCTCTTCTCCTTCACCAGATGAAAACCTTGGTCCTCTTCTCCTTCACCAGATGAAAACCTTGGTCCTCTTCTCCTTCACCAGATGAAAACCTTGGTCCTCTTCTCCTTCACCAGATGAAAACCTTGGTCCTCTTCTCCTTCACCAGAAGAAAACCTTGGTCCTCTTCTCCTTCACCAGATGAAAACCTTGGTCCTCTTCTCCTTCACCAGATGAAAACCTTGGTCCTCTTCTCCTTCACCGGAAAACCTTGGTCCTCTTCTCCTTCACCAGATGAAAACCTTGGTCCTCTTCTCCTTCACCGGATGAAAACCTTGGTCCTCTTCTCCTTCACCAGATGAAAACCTTGGTCCTCTTCTCCTTCACCGGAAGAAAACCTTGGTCCTCTTCTCCTTCACCAGATGAAAACCTTGGTCCTCTTCTCCTTCACCAGATGAAAACCTTGGTCCTCTTCTCCTTCACCAGATGAAAACCTTGGTCCTCTTCTCCTTCACCAGATGAAAACCTTGGTCCTCTTCTCCTTCACCAGAATGAAAACCTTGGTCCTCTTCTCCTTCACCAGATGAAAACCTTGGTCCTCTTCTCCTTCACCGGAAGAAAACCTTGGTCCTCTTCTCCTTCACCAGATGAAAACCTTGGTCCTCTTCTCCTTCACCAGATGAAAACCTTGGTCCTCTTCTCCTTCACCGGAAGAAAACCTTGGTCCTCTTCTCCTTCACCGGATGAAAACCTTGGTCCTCTTCTCCTTCACCAGATGAAAACCTTGGTCCTCTTCTCCTTCACCAGATGAAAACCTTGGTCCTCTTCTCCTTCACCGGATGAAAACCTTGGTCCTCTTCTCCTTCACCAGATGAAAACCTTGGTCCTCTTCTCCTTCACCAGATGAAAACCTTGGTCCTTTTCTCCTTCACCAGATGAAAACCTTGGTCCTCTTCTCCTTCACCAGATGAAAACCTTGGTCCTCTTCTCCTTCACCGGAAGAAAACCTTGGTCCTCTTCTCCTTCACCGGATGAAAACCTTGGTCCTCTTCTCCTTCACCAGATGAAAACCTTGGTCCTCTTCTCCTTCACCAGATGAAAACCTTGGTCCTCTTCTCCTTCACCAGATCCAAACCGTGACAGGATCATGATGAATGGATATCACAACCCGTCAGGCAGTATGATGTTTAACAACGACGAGACGACCCGAGACGACCCGTTCCCAACATGTAACGCTTGTAGTTAAACAAGTTGCTGCTGGTGGATTGAGCACTGCGTTCACCTGAACAAAAAAAACGGGTTCAAATGATCAGAAACATAAATCAATGTTAAACATTTAAAATTCTCCAGAAGAAGTGATGTAATTCTGCACTCGACAGGATTATTCTTTTTTTGAAACACCAAGTTGTGTGTTTTTCCCAGTTGAGTCTCACAGTTCCAGTCAAGGAGTTACACACTGTGACGTGTTTCAGTATTCCAGCAAATATAAAGTTTTCTTTTTCTTCAAGTTGGTGGCAGCTCAGTTGGTCACTAGATTTTTTTTGAGTGTTACAAAGCACTTTGTTTTTAACAGTATTCGTATAAAATGCGCATTACAAGCCCTATTTCTGTATCAAACATTCTCATCGTCACTATACTTATTCTCATAAAACAGACCCATCACCGCAGCACAAAAAAAGAGGTCTCGCAATTTCAACCAATCAAAGGCCTTTATCGATTGATATGGTTAAATCATGCCACGCGTGTGTGTGTGAGTGCGTGCGTGAGCGCGTGTTGTGAGTGTGTGTGTCAGTGAGTGACAGTGTGTGTGTGTGTGTGTGTAAATGCATGCATCTGTGTGTGCATGTGTGTGTGTGTAGTGATTAATAGCCAGTGTGTGTCTGTCAAGCGCCACCCCTCTGTGCCTGGCGGGCAGACTGAGGAGACAGATGAAGATGGAGGCTGTCCACCTTCACCATTCTGGAACCAGGCCCAGACACACACACACACACACACACACACACACACACACACACTCCATCACTTCCTCCTGTGTCCCGATGTCGATCAAAGCCCACCCAGTGTGTGTGTGTGTTTGTGTGAAGTCATTCCACTCTACTCTTAGCAAGAGAGCATTTCCTTCCTTCTGCTCAGATAGAGAGGGGTAGATTATCTGATAGGATAGAGAGGGGTAGATTACCTGTTAGGATGGAGAGGGGTAGATTACCTGTTAGGATGGAGAGGGGTAGATTATCTGATAGGATGGAGAGGGGTAGATTACCTGTTAGGATGGAGAGGGGTAGATTACCTGTTAGGATGGAGAGGGGTAGATTATCTGATAGGATGGAGAGGGGTAGATTACCTGTTAGGATGGAGAGGGGTAGATTACCTGTTAGGATGGAGAGGGGTAGATTACCTGTTAGGATGGAGAGGGGTAGATTACCTGTTAAGATGGAGAGGGGTAGATTACCTGTTAGGATGGAGAGGGGTAGATTACCTGTTAGGATGGAGAGGGGTAGATTACTCTGATAGGATAGATTATTCTGTTAGGATGGAGAGAGGTAGATTACCTGTTAGGATGGAGAGAGGTAGATTACCTATTCAGGATGGAGAGGGGTAGATTACCTGATAGGATGGAGAGAGGTATATTATCTATTAGGATGGAGAGAGTATATTATCTGATAGGATGGAGAGGGGTAGACCTGTTAGGATGGAGAGGGGTAGATTACCTGTTAGGATGGAGAGGGGTATACCTGATAGGATGGAGAACGGGTAGATTACCTGTTAGGATGGAGAGGGGTAGATTACCTGATCTATTAGATGGAGAGGGGTAGATTACCTGTTAGGATGGAGAGGGGTAGATTGACTCTCCTGATTAGGATGGAGAGGGGTATATTATCTGATAGGATGGAGAGGGGTAGATTGTCTGATATAATCATTTTGACTGACTTCACTGAAACGATCTGTTTCTATTCAGTAACTGACTCCACTGAAACGATCTATTCAGTAGACTGACTCTCACTGAAATGATATATTCAGTAGACTGATCACTGAACATTATATTCAGTAGACTGACTCCAACTGAAACGATCTATTCAGTAGACTATTCAGGAGACTGACTCTCACTGTAGACTGACTATTCAGTAGACTGAAACTGAAACGATCTATTCAGTAGACTATTCAGTAGACTGACTCCAACTGAAACGATCTATTCAGTAGACTATTCAGGAGACTGACTCTCACTGAAACGATCTATTCAGTAGCCTGACTACCACTGAAACGATCTATTCAGTAGACTATTCAGTAGACCGACTCCAACTGAAACTATCTATTCAGTAGACTATTCAGGAGACTGACTCTCACTGACACGATCTATTCAGTAGACTATTC